>NC_084754.1:14563444-14663444 GCF_033978785.1 Entelurus aequoreus | reverse complement strand
GAAGGAAGTTGCACACACCACTTAGACTTATTTTATCTTTGTGGAAATTATTGCACACAGTGTGTTGTCAAGCTTATGAGATGCGATGCAAGTGTAAGCCACTGTGACACTATTGTTCATTTTTAATTTTTATTTTTTTATAAATGTCTAATGACAATGTCAATGAGGGATTTTTAATCACTGCTATGTTGAAATTGTAGCTAATATTGATACTGTTGTTGATAATATTAATTTTTGTTTCACTACTTTTGGATTGTTCTGTGTCATGTTTGTGTGTCCTCTCAATTGCTCTGTTTATTGCTGTTCTAAGTGTTGCTGGGTCGGGTTTGGTTTTGGCACTGGATTGCATTGTTATGGTATTGCTGTGTATTGTTTTGTTGGATTGATTAATAAAAAAATAAAATAAAATAAAAAAATAAAATCGATTTTTGAAAAATTAGAATCGATACTGAATCGTACAACGTGAGAATCACGATTTGAATTTGAATCAATTTTTTCCCACACCCCTAGAGGTTAGTAATAATATGTTGGCCAATGTACGTGTAGCCTGCCTCACTGACTCATGTTGCCAAATGTATTGATGCACTAACAGCCTTTAATAGAACATTGGCTCTATGATGGTCCATTAAAAATAATAGTTGTGTTTTTTCCAAACAGCTGAGCTTGTGTTGTCAGACCAGTTTGCTTAGTGATTGTTGAGCAGTTTAGTGAATTAGTGAAGTGAATTATATTTATATAGCGCTTTTCTCTAGTGACTCAAAGCGCTTTACATAGTGAAACCCAATATCTAAGTTACATTTAAAGCAGTGTGGGTGGCACTGGGAGCAGGTGGGTAAAGTGTCTTGCCCAAGGACAAGACGGCAGTGACTAGGATGGCGAAAGCGGGAATCGAACCTGGAACCCTCAAGTTGCTGGCACGGCCACTCTACCAACCGAGCTATACCGCCCCAGTTTAAGATTAATACCCACTCAAGAACTTGATGTGAGAGTGAGAACCAACCAGCAGTAAAACAGACAGTTTACAAAACAGTCAGGATAATCCTAAAATATACTCAGTTAAAGCTGCAAAGATTAATTAATTTGATTAGACAAATGTTTACCCGAAGAAGCCTTAGGTTGGACCTAACCATTGACTGGTTAAGGTTAATGGAATAAGTGTCACAAAAAAAAGTGTAAGAAGCGCCAACCTGCAATTATGGTGGAAAGAAAGCTAGCAAGGCAAATGAGGATAATTCAAAACGTTTATGATGGAGTAGTTGATGATAAGCATTGGAGACATTAGCAGCTACTGGGAAGGGGTGGAGTAGTTTACGGAAAGGATACCGCTCCATTGGGGAATCAAATGGACTTCAGGAGCTCGTAACAACGCACCTCTAATAGCGGCTGTATACGCAACACTTTTACGACATAAAACATTTGCTGTTTGGGCCATGCTTTAAGACACTGACAGTATTTTGATTAAAAGAGTAAACTTTTTAAAATGTGTTTCAACATGGAAGTAAAAAAAAAAAAGCAAAAAAAAAAAGCCAATTATTCAATTGTAAAGTGTGCAAAGAGGAAAGGAAATGGTTATGTTGGAGCTCAGAGCGTGTGACAAATCTACAGGCGACTCTAAGGTATTTCTGGGCTCAGATAATCTTTGTTGTTATTTTATCCACGTGCCATAATTTGTTTGTGAGCCAGACACAGCCCAGACAGCGAGTGGCTGCATTATTTCCATGCTGAATGACCTCATTTGTCCAATTTCAGACTGAGACAGGACGTTGAATCACAGGGGACATGTTCTATGCCTGAATGTGTGTTTTCCTGCTTGGTGAAATGGGCACTGGGAAGGCTTTGACAGATGTTTAATCCTCTTGATTTTGAGTGATGGCTTGGTAATGCTGAACTAAAAGGGAGAGAATGGAAACAGAAGCTAAGGCCTTGTTCACACTGCAGGTCAATTCCGATTTTTTGCTCATATGCCATCTGTTTCGAAGTTTTTCATGTCATTGTGAACAGTACAATTACAAATTTTTCAAATCTGACCTAGGCCTCTTTCCTATTTGGATATAAGTCAGATATGTATACGATGGGACTGCAGTCTGAGCGATCGATTTGCATTCATTGGACCAAAACTTCATCAAAAAGCGATAAGCGTTATAATTCTTAGCCAATATAGACGGTTGCAAAATAAATAGTTGACAAATGAGCAGAAAAAAGGCAGAAATAATGTTTGAGGAACTCACGTCAATGTTTCACCACTCCAGCTTCCGATTGCTTGCCCACAAACTCTTCAGATCAGACGTCAAAATACCCCACAAACTGCAAGAGCCAAAATGCTTGCCCTCTCCCTTCTTAATTCTCTATGTGAAGTTATTCATTTCAGAAAATGTTGACTTTGATTGTACAAAATCCTTGAAATTGCCACAAATGTGCCAGTACTGAGACCTACTAGAATTGGAGCCATGTGGTCCAAATGGGCCGTAACGGTACTCAGTTGTAATACACTTTTCCACCCCTTGTGGCAGTAATGACTATCTCAAACAGAAGAAGTCTGGAGCTAAAGGCAGAGAGAGGTTTCTTAAGTGCAAAAATTATGACTAAAGTGGTGACGCTGTATTTTCATTTGCACTCTTATTTTATTGACAGTATAGTTAAGTAATACATTTATTATTAATTTAGCAAACATTTTTTAGCACAACGTAATTGTATGTAAATGTATTTTTTGTCAGTTATTTGAGTCTCTTCTTATGTAGTATATTTGGTTAGTACTTATTTTTGTAATCAGCCTGGCCTAAGCCTAAGGTTTATGTAATAAATAAGTAATAATCTTTGATTAACACATGGTTTCATATAACTGGACAAGGTTGTAAAGTGTAAGTAGATTATATATATATATATATATATATATATATATATATATATATATATATATATATATATATATATATATATATATATACATACATACACACATATGTATGTATATATCTATATTAGGGATGTAACGGTAAACAGTATAATGAGAAACTGCGGTAAAATTTCCGACGATTAGTAATACCACCTAAATGTTTAATTACTGAAAAAACGTCATTTAATAATGCATTTTAGGCAACATTACTTCCTGAAAACGGAGTCAGCAGCGCTGGCGCATGCACACTAGCGTCGTTTGGCTTGAAAATCATGGCGGACAAACTACACCGGAAATTTCCCTTTGGAGAAAACGGAGCCAACTGCTTGGTTTTACTTCATTTTCCCTCGCTTCTTAGCATGCGTTTATGAGCGCACTGCAACAAAAAAATGTATGAGTTAGAAACAGTGTTTTACTTCAGACTTAATTGTTTCCTAGAAACAGTGTTTTACTTCAGACTTAATTGTTTCCTTTTTCCAAAAAGTTGTGAAAATACTACAGATCTACCTTGCCGGATGTGTGCGCTGTAAATAGTGTTCTATTTTTGGTAAAGAAATGAGGCTGTTGCTGTTTTTCACAGTAGTGTGTAAATTAATGACCAAAGGAAAACAAAATTAAAATATAGATTTATTTAGAAGAGAGAAATCAGTTTTTACAAGACCTACCTTTTGAGACTGTATTTTCTTTAACCTAGGAACAATCTGTCTGTTTACTCGGCCTCATCTTGGATTTCCACTGGATGCGTAACGGCTAAGGAACAGCACCGCCAAAGCGGTGGACTCTTTCCATTTCCATTCCCATTCTAGTCAATGTGTCAGTTTCCATTGTCGGCGGAATTTATTTGCACAGCGCCGACATGCCAGTGCCATATTATAAATAAATGGGTTGTACTTGTATAGCGCTTTTCTACCTTCAAGGTACTCAAAGCGCTTTGACAGTATTTCCACATTCACCCATTCACACACACATTCACACACTGATGGCGGGAGCTGCCATGCAAGGCGCTAACCAGCAGCCATCAGAGGCAAAGGGTGAAGTGTCTTGCCCAAGGACACAACGTATTGCATCCCTGCACTAAATATACACCGAGCTTCTATTTTTGCCGGGTCGATCAATTCAGCTAAAATATGGTTGTGTGAGACAGGAAGTCATGCACAAATACAAAATAAATAATCTAGTTTACTTTCAAAGTAAAATACTCTGTGTTTAAGGCGGTTCGTATTTTACACTTTTTTGCACGGTTTTGACAAAAATAATAATCGCAAATATTTTGATTGATATTGTAAACACAATTAATTACACGATTCTTCATTCATTTGAATACATGAGTATTTATTGTACCACATAAACTCAAATTTAAATATAGTTTAAAAAAACCATGGATATAAATTAGTAACGAATAAACCACAACAAGTAAAATAATAATAGCATCACAATAAATTTGAATAATAGCAATATAAAAAACAATAGAATTAAGTTTTTTAGTTTTTATGCTTTTTAATTGTTGTTGTTTTTTGTCTTTTACACAATTATTTTACCAGAGTAGAGTGTGCTTTTTGTGTAAAATAATATGTAATAAAATGATTTTAATTAAATACAAAAATCCTCACATTTATCTGTGCAATATCCATCCATCCATTTTCTACCGCTTGTCCCTTTGGGGTCGCGGCGGGTGCTGGAGCCTATCCCAGCTGTATTCGGACGGAAGGCGGGGTACACCCTGGACAAGTTGCCACCTCATCACAGGGCCGACACAGATAGACAGACGTCAGCGACTGCTGCGATGCGAAAAGGTAAAGGAAAGATTGAAATCCCGAAACGTTCGGGGTCAGCTGACACAGAACACAACTGGGAACAAGATTTGAGGTTGGACACAGGACATGATGGGAATCAAGAAGCGATACTACAAAAACTTAACGACATGAAATGAAAAGAAATGAAAGAAGAAATGATAGAAATTAAAGAATATCTGAGAAAAATAACAGCAGAACACCAACAAGATGTGAAAAGTCTGCAGCAAAATATAGAAAATCTGCAATCTCAGAACAACAGAAGAAATAATGAAGCCACTGAAATGAGCAAACAAATGAAGATCCTTCAAGAAGACAACAACATGCTGAGGAATATCATAGATGAAATGGATCAGGACAAACGAATGAATGATATCATCGTGACAGGGCACCGAATTAAACCAAGATCCTATGCGAAAGCTGTGAATAATGAAGGTGAACCTGATGAAATGGATATGGTCTCAGCAGAACAGCAAGTGGTCAACTTTCTGCAATCAAAGGAAATTGAAATTGACATTAATACCATCGAAACATGCATCCCACTGAACGGAAGAAACAACAACGCCACTCCAGTCGTGCTTATGAAACTCGTAAACAGAAAATCAAAAATGGCACTGCTGAGACAGGGTAAGAAGCTGAAGGGAACAAATCTGTACATGAATGAGCATCTCACAAAACGAAATGCTGGAATCGCCAAGAAAGCATGCGACTTGAGAAAGGAGGGAAAAATCCAGGGAACTTGGAGCGCCAACTGTAAAATCTACATCAAGCTGAATGGAGGTCCAGAAGCAAGAGTTATTCTTGTCCATGACATCAAGGACCTGGACAATTTTTAAAGTTGAAACAGCTTCCACAACAACGATGATAATGGACTCTGACAGAAAACAAACACCCAGCATGGACACTACTATGTTCCAAGGGACGACTAAACAAGAGGACCTACATTCAGGATTGCATCCACCTACACTTATAGAGATTATTGAAACAACATCAAAGATTGTTGAACAAGAAAATATGGAACTAAAAAATTTCTGCAACAAAGATCACAAAAACCAGGATTTGGAAAATGATATAGATCCAGATACAAATTTTTTCTCCCACATCAGTAATAATTGTTTTTATTATACAGATGATCAATCTAATAGCAACATTGAATGTGATAACAAATTGTCAATTATTCATTTTAATAGTAGAAGCTTGTATGCAAATTACAACAACATTAAGAACTTTTGGAACACATCAACGAACCCTTCAAAGTGATTGCTGTCACAGAAACATGGATTGATGATAAAAAAGGAATAGATTTTGATCTGGAAGGATATGAACTAAACTACATTAACAGAACCAACAAAAATGGAGGAGGAGTAGATGTGTACGTGATGAAGAACCTGAACTACAAAGTGGTAAAAAACATGTCATTTGCTATAGATAATATCTTAGAATGTATAACCATTGAAATATGTCAGGAAAAAAGCAAAAACATTTTCATTAGTTGTATATATAGATCACCTAAGTCAAGTATAGAACAATTTGAAGAATGGATCAAAGCAACTTACATGGACAATGGTCAAATAATAATGTTCTTATGTGGTGACTTTAATATTGACTTATTGAACCCCAACAAGCAAAAGTCTATTGATGACTTCATTGATACAATGTACAGCATCAGTCTATATCCTAAAATCACAAAGCCAAGCAGAATCACAGCACACTGTGCCACGCTTATTGATAATATTTTTACCAATGATTTTGATAATAATACTACAAGTGGTCTACTTATAACCGACATTAGTGATCATCTGCCAGTTTTTACAATATATGATGGAAACTACAAGAAGAACATGGAAGACAAAAGGACATTTCGAAGACTGTGCACAGAGAAGAGGATGATTGCCTTCAAAATTGAGCTACAAAAGCAAGATTGGGACAATGTGTACAATGAAAAAGAGGTTGATGAAGCATATGAACATTTCTTAAACAATTTCATAATACTTTATGACAAACATTGTCCATGGATACAACTCAGTAACAAGCAGAGAAAGAATAATCAACCATGGATGACAAAAGGATTAAAAAATGCTTGTAAGAAGAAGAATACACTATATAGGAAATTTATAGCACAAAAAACTACAGAGGCAGAAATTAAGTACAAAAAGTATAAAAACAAGTTAACAGACATAATACGATCATGTAGAAAATAATATTACAGTGAATTATTGGATAGGAACAAAAATAACATGAGAGCAACATGGGGCATCCTTAATAGCATTATCAAAAATGGCACAAAGAGGGACTACCCCCAATACTTCTTAGACGGAAATAAAAAAAATGACAACATAAAGGAAGTAGTTGAAAGCTTCAATAATTATTTTGTAAATATTGGAAGAAAGGATTCCAGACCCAGTTTAAATCGAGGACTATAATGATACCATAGAGCGAAATCCCAACTCCGTGTTCCTCAGTAATGTGACACAGGAGGAAATAGTTACAATCGTGAAAAAATGTAAATCTAAGACTTCAACTGATTGTAACGGAATTGATATGGAAACGATAAAAAAGGTTATAGAAGAGATCTCAGGGCCATTAATGTATATTAGTAACCTATCATTTCAAACAGGTACTTTTCCAAACAAAATGAAAATAGCTAAAGTTGCACCAATTTATAAGACTGGAGACAAACATCAATTTACAAATTATAGACCTGTTTCTTTACTTCCACAATTTTCTAAAATCATTGAAAAACTGTTCAATAACAGATTAGAGAGTTTCATAAATAAAAATAGAATACTCGAAGAGAACCAATATGGATACAGAGCTAATGTTTCAACTTCAATGGCTTTAATTGAAATTACAGAAGAAATTACCAATGCAATAGATAGTAAAAAATGTGCAGCAGCAGTGTTCATGGATCTAACTAAAGCATTTGACACAATTAATCACAATATTTTAATCAAAAAACTAGAACGATATGGCATCAGAGGGTTAAGTCTTAAACTGGATAAGAAGTTATCTAACGAACAGGAAACAATACGTGAAGCTAGGCGAACGCACGTCTACAACGCTAAATATATCCTGTGGTGTACCTCAGGGATCAATACTAGGACCTAAATTATTCAATCTCTATATAAATGACATTTGTAAAGTTACAAAAGATTTAAAGTTAGTACTATTTGCGGATGATACAACAGCGTTTTGTTCAGGAGAGAACACTCAGAAGTTAATACAAATAATAACAGAAGAAATTAACAAATTAAAAAGATGGTTTGACAATAAGACTATCGTTGAATCTCAGTAAAACTAAAATAATGCTATTTGGTAACAGTAGAAGAGAAAGTCAAACACAAATACAAATAGACGGAAAAGAAATTGAAAGAGTAAATGAAACCAAATTTCTAGGTATAATGATTGATGATAAATTGAACTGGAAATCTCACGTAAAAAATATACAACATAAAGTAGCAAGAAACACGTCAATAATGAATAAAGCAAAACATGTTCTAGACAAAAAATCACTTCATATTCTCTACTGCTCACTAGTGTTACCATATCTGAGCTACTGTGTAGAAATATGGGGAAATAATTACAAAAGTACACTTCATTCATTAACGGTGTTACAAAAAAGATCAGTTAGAATAATACATAACGTTGGATATAGACAACATACAAATCCTTTATTTATTGAATCAAAGATACTGAAATTCCACGACATAGGGAATTTGCAAACAGCTAAAATTATACACAAAGCAAACTATAACCTGCTACCCAAGAATATACAACAATTCTTCTCAAAAAAAGGAGAAATATAATCTTAGAGAAAAATGTAATTTAAAACATTTGTATGCACGTACAACCCTTAAAACCTTCAGTATATCAGTATGTGGAATTAAATTATGGAATGGATTAAGCAAAGCAATCAAACAATTTACTAATATGATCCACTTCAAGAAACTCTTCAAACTTAAAGTGTTTACAAAGTACAAAGAAGAAGAACCATGATAAACATTCTGAATGTATTTAATTCATCCATTCTTTCACTCTCAAAATAATGTTACTTATCTCATCATATGAAATGTAACTTACTTCACCAACTATTATGTATCTATTTATTTTTATTGTGATTACTTATGGAGTACATTGTGAATAAATTGAGAACAGGAAGTGAACAAAAAAGTTTAGCAACTGTTATGTAAAAGAAAAGGGGTAGGATTAAATAAGCTCTGCTTCTTCCTACTCCTTTTCGAACATGTTGAAAAGAGAAACTGGAAATTGTGATGTATCATGTTGTATGCTTGCATGTTCGAAATAAACTCAAACTCAAACATTCACACTCACATTCATTCACTAGGGCCAATTTAGTGTTGTCAATCAGCCTATGACCAGGTGCATGTCTTTGGAGGTAAATCTTTGGAAAATGTTGACCAGTATTTTTAAGTCATAGCATAATAATTTATCAAAAAGTGCTTTAAATGAGAACTGCACTTCTTTGGGGGAAATTTTGTCTATTGTTCACAGGAACACACGTGTCATTTTTTTTTTTTAGGAGTCTAAAGATGATAAAAGAAGCTTGAAAAATGCAGCTAATGAGAGTCACTGTCGTAGCCTTCAAAGCCATCTTTTAAAACAACTTCAAAACCCTCCATTTTATTTACACACTGCAGGACAAGCGGTAGAAAATGGATGGATGGATGGAAGTCTATATATAATGTAGTAACAGACACGTTCGTAACAATATGTAATATGTTCAATATTTACTGTATTTTGGTAATTTTAGGCATTACTGGAACTTATTTCCTCAGTGCATTTATTTCCGTTTTCATAGCAGCGCGCTTCCGACTCCCGGCAACGAATGTGTCTCATCGTGGTTACAGTGAAGCCAAGTGCTACATATGTTTCATCATATTCTGGTATGGCAAAAAAAAAGCATCTTCCCTGAAGCCACACGTGCCCCTCCTGGCATAGCACCAAGCCCCCCTGGGGTGGTCCGCCCCACTATTTGAGAAAAACTGACTTAAATGAATAGACGTGATCTATATAAGGTTCTGAGCTTATGAGAGAACTGGTTATCGAAAGTCAGGTTTTTTTTATTAAAAAAATAAGAGGGTACTTTTATTTTCATATGTTTGACTGCAGGCCGTAGTGACAATATGAGCTGAGACACATGGGAGTCAATACACAAAGAGAGCACTTACAAGCGGAAACGTCGTGAAGACAGAAGATGGGAAAATTAACATATTTTAGCTTAAAAACTCTGCAAGCAGTGCTTTAAAACATGTTGACTTGGGCGATATAGACAATACAAATTTGTCTGACGATAGTTTTAATACTATCGTTAGATCGTGATGATGCATGTTGCTGCCCAGCAAATTTGATAGTAAAAAGAGAACGAAAGCTTCCTCAATACATTAGAAAGTCCTCGGTATCTAGCGGCTAACATCCCTCCAGTTTTAGCTACTTCTATATTATTAATCCTCTCCTCCATGACGAAAAACAAACTGTGTTTCTTACAAGTATAATCCCTACAGGACGAGGAATAACAACATGATTTACTACACACCATAGGAGGATATAATAGCTAACCGCAAACAGCGCTCCTGAATGTAAACAAATGGGTGGATCTATACAAATGTCGATTGTAACGATATTAAGTGCAAGAGTCGTATATAGTCAATACTACAATGATTACGTCGATATTTTTTATCATCACAAAATATTTTGTCATTTTCATTGTTTATAAACTCAGGAAATACGCCCCTGGAAACAGGAGGACTTTATGACCAATGTAGGACGTTGTAACTAATTGGTGTTGGATTGACACCAAAATGTGTAATATCACTCAAAATTTATGTAAAGTATCCAAATAACAGAAGAATAAGTGTTTATTACATTTTAAACAGAATTGTAGATAGAACATGTTAATAAAGTAACCAGATATTAACAGTAAATAAACAAGTAGATTTTTCATTCAGCCATCCATCCATTTATCCATTTTCTGCCACTTGTCCCTCATCATTTTGACAAAATAATGGTTTTGACAGAATAATACAATAGGAAATAATACAGCATCTTAGTGTCTGTCAGCAGCCAAATTAGGAGCCTTTGTAACCTACGACTAAATAAGAAGTTGTCCAGTAATGTTTTTTAAATGCAATAAGAAACTTATTTTATGTATCATAAGATTTCTGTAAAAATAAAGCCAATAATGACAGTTTTTTGAAGTCCCCTTTGTTTTATTATATGTTAAGTATTAAATGTCAGAAAGTATCGAAATACATTTTGCCACCGGTAACAATACCAAAATGTTGGTATTGGACAAAACTACATTTGTCTTATAAGAGGGTCTTGACGTCAACTGCCTTTTACTCCAAACCGTGTGTCACAACCTAGACCAAGAGTCAAGTTTATTTTTTAGATCTATTCAGTCAGCTATTAAAGAGGTTCTGCGACCCTTTGCATGCAAGGTCACATATTTTAAGGGCCAAACCAGTCTGGCAAACCTTTAAGAACTACTGGTTAATGTGGTGTGGTTTTAGAACTCTACTATGTGTTGTGATTCAACCACAAGTCCCACTTGGTACACTACCAAAATGTGCTATTACAACATATTGGCTGGATGAGAAGAGGACTGTCTGCCTTGTTTACCCCTTCAAAAAAAGCTTGCACACAGCTCTGTTATACACTGGTTTAGCTTGTCTCTCTCCGCCTTTTAATTCTGTCCCGTCGATCTCAGAACACTGATGTGCAGAGACAAGTGCGTGCTTGGCTGCAGCCTGAGCTCCTCCCAGAGTTGCCCAAGTCCTCTGTGATGTTTAACCAACATAGCTATGGCTGGCTGGCTGTTTGCTGTTAGTTGAGCATGTACCACCATACCGCCATAATGACCAACATTAAGATACAGTGGCGTAGTAGGCTTAAGTATTCATTAAAAACAAGCAGAGGTTGTATTTAACAATTATATTTAATATTGTTGGCCACTGTAACATTTCAGACAGTTTGAACAGTAACACTATGTTTGAAAACAGGAAAATAAAACACTACTTTAATCAAGTGATTCTTGTGCGTACCACTAGATAGAGCCTGCGTACCACACATACCACAGTTTGAGAATCACCGAGGTAAACTATGGAATATAAAGAGCCATTTTGCAGGAGCACCCACTCTGCTGTGCCTCATGTATCTGTCAATGAATGACAGCAAATGTGGGCAGCAAAACAAAGCTGGAGGGAGAATGTAGCATGGCCTGTCTGACATCAACCTCTCTCCCTTTTTGGTATTTGGTGGTATTCCTCATCCACCACTCATCCACGCTTCAGTTATTTTGAGACCAGAGGGAAGTATTCAATCCGTCCCCCACAAGTCAAAAGTCAGCAGTCACCAGAGATGTACACCTATCAAATAACACCCCCTACCAGCAACGCCTGCTGAGCAGAAAAAAGTGTTACTACACACTAATGCATTGCATGGCTCCATGTTGTAAATGTAGCACTATGTAAGTAAGACAAGGAAATGTTGATTTGCTTATAAAGTTATAGTACCATCATATCATTATCATACCTACAGTATGTAGCAGAATTGTACCACTGATCATTCACCAAAATATCAAGGTTCTATTAAAGGGGACCTTTTATACTAAACCATTTTTTCTTACCTATTGGTACCTGCTCATGTGTATTTGGAATCTGCATAAGTACTGAAAATTTGAAATCAAACCATGGAGGAATTGCATAGATATTTATAAAACAATCTTGCCTTCATTACTACTTTCTCCAAACGGTCCATCTGGAATTGTGTTCAAGTGTGACGTCAGCGGATTATCCATACATGGTAGACATTCACTCAAACATCCTTCTGTGAGTCAGCCAATTTGAATATATGTAAAACCGGCTGTGCTACAACATCATGTTGACGATGAAACTCCGTGAAGGTAAATGCTTTGTGGTTTGTTTGCTTTAACCAGCACAAGTCACTACACTAACTTTCAGCCTTATCTGAATAAAAAAGTGCCTTACTTTGAACTTTTATGATTTGTGACAATGTGCTTTCTTTTGTGAAGAAGTCGCTTCGAGTGTGTGCAAAGATTAGCCATGCTTCAACAGATAATCTTCACAAAAAGATGGATTTTCCCCAAAAAATACTTCTAATGGTGGGCCCGGTGACTACTATTTATGGCAGTGGAGGAGAGAGTAAAGTGGTAAGTAATAACTAGAGGTGGGGGAAATAATGGATTTTTAGATTAATTGCAAATCGGAAATGGACAATTATAAAATCGATTATTAAACGTCAATAACCGATTTATTTATTGCTAATGATGTTATGCAGACAATTTCTAAAATTTGTCTGCCTGCAGCGAGCCACCTTACTAAGAGATCCGACCAGCTCATTTATTATAGGGCACTTATGTTCCAGTTTTGCACACATTTAACATACCATAACAAATCTAATGGGAATTAACTGCGTAAAGTTGCGAGTGATAAACACTTATTTAGTGAAACGAAAAGAAATGTAAAACTGCATCAATATGCATAAATTAATGATGCATCAATAGTCGATTTTTAATTGAATTGTAGCTCCTGAATCGTAATCGGTTTGTGAGGTGCCTAAAGATTCCCACCTCTCGTAATAACAGTAGGTTAGAAATGTGCGAATGATATGTTGTACGCAATGTTAGCTTGAGTTGTTGTATAGCTAGCTTAGCCTTGTACTGTGACAATAGCATCACCATCCACTGGCAAAATAAAGAATGATTTTCCTAAAATATATTTTTAATTGGATCAGTGCCTACTCTGTTTGGCAATGGACCAGTTAATAATATATTCTGTTATTAAGTTCACAATGTCGCTCATAGCGTGGTTACTGCAGCCGGCTTGAGCCTCCATTGTTTACAAGTGTTTAAAGGCCTACTGAAATTAATTTTTTTAATTTAAACGGGGATAGCAGATCCATTCTATGTGTCATACTTGATCATTTCGCGATATTGCCATATTTTTGCTGAAAGGATTTAGTATAGAACAACGACGATAAAGTTTGTAACTTTTGGTCGCTGATAAAAAAAGCCTTGCCTATACCGGAAGTAGCGTGACGTCACAGGAGGTAGGATTCCTCACAATTCCCCGTTGTTTACAATGGAGCGAGAGAGATTCGGACCGAGAAAGCGACGATTACCCCATTAATTTGAGCGAGGATGAAAGATTTGTGGATGAGGAACGTTAGAGTGAAGAACTAGAGAGGCAGTGCAGGGTGTATCTTTTTTCGCTCTGACCGTAACTTAGGTACAAGGTCTCATTGGATTCCACACACTCTCCTTTTTCTATTGTGGATCACAGATTTGTATTTTAAACCACCTCGGATACTATATCTCCTTGAAAATGAGAGTCGAGAACGCGAAATGGACATTCACAGTGACTTTCATCTCCACGACAATACATCAGCGAAGCTCTTTAGCTACTGAGCTAACGTGATAGCATCTGGCTCAAATGCAGATAGAAACAAAATAAATAAATCCCTGACTGGAAGGATAGACAGAAGATCAACAATACTATTAAACCATGGACATGTAACTACACGGTTAATAATTCTCAGCCTGGCAAAGCTTAACAATGCTGTTGCTAACGACGCTGAAGCTAACTTAGCAACTTAGCAACCGGACCTCACAGAGCTATGATAAAAACATTAGGGCTCCACCTACGCCAGCCAGCCCTCATCTGCTCATCAACACCCGTGCTCACCTGCATTCCAGCGATCGACGGCGCGACGAAGGACTTCACCCGATCATCCGTGCGGTTGGCGGCTAGCATCGGCTAGGCGTCTGCTATCCAAGTAAGTACTCCTTGTTGTGTTGCTACAGCCAGCCGCTAATACACCGATCCCACCTACAACTTTCTTCTTTGCAATCTCCATTGTTCATTAAACAGATTGCAAAAGATTCACCAACACAGATGTCCAGAATACTGTGGAATTGTTCGATGAAAATAGAGCAGTTTGTATGGTGACACATTGGGTACGAATTCTTCCGTTGCCGTCGTGACGTCACGCGCATACGCATCATACATACACGTTTCCAACCGGAAGTTTAGCGGTAAATTTAAAATTGCACTTTATAAGTTAACCCGGCCGTATTGGCATGTGTTGCAATGTTAAGATTTCATCATTGATATATAAACTATCAGACTGCGTGGTCGGTATTAGTGGGTTTCAGTAGGCCTTTAAAGCAGCAGCAGTAAAAGTATTAACATGAATTAGAATAGAAAATCGTTTTACTGACAATATACACTTGGATATGTCCAGGGTTTAGCATTGGAGAGATACAGATTTAGTAGAAATTTAACTTTAGTGTATAGTTACAGATCTGCAGCCTGGTATCTAATTCCTTTTTCTCATCCACCTGCATAGTCTCCTAATGGCGTTGTTAATAAAACACTGTGATCCCGTTGATCTCGCTATATCATCTTGGATGTTGTGTTTTGGTCAAAGTCACTCAAAACACATGGCTGTTGTCGGTCATCGATGTCCAAAGTGCACAGTAAACGCAATAAAACTAAAAAACTACAAAACATTTCTGCCAGTCGGGGGCGAATGCTGACTCAACGTGAGGGGGATTCATTTGCATCTAACAACTCTGCCTCTCAAAGCGGCTTACTTTCAAAGGGAACAAACCTAGCTTAGAAATAGGTCTGTAAAACAAAATATATGCAACTTTTTCACCAAAGATCCATCATTACATGTTATGTAGACCAGAATGAAGTGTTTTAAAAATAAAGAATATATTAGCCAAATTGTCTCAAGCACACTTTGTTTTTCTGTTTCCTGAGGCACATCCACCTCCTTGTCCTCTTTCAGATAAAGCCAAGACAAGGCGAGGCCCGGAAATAAACATGATACCAGAATGACAATGCGGTATTTCTTACCCTGACGACGCAAGTCTGAGTAGTTGGAGAATCTTAAAAGTATGGAAGTTTTAAAACGTTTTGTTTTTTTTAAGTGAATAATTAGCAACATTAAATTGGCCCTCGTGTGTGAATGTTAGTGTGAATGTTGTCTGTCTATCTGTGTTGGCCCTGTGATGAGGTGGCAACTTGTCCAGGGTGTACCCCGCCTTCCGCCCGAATGCAGCTGAGATAGGCTCCAGCGGCCCCAAAAGGGACAAGCGGTAGAAAATGGATGAATGGAATTTAGGCAGACAAAGTCCTAGTTTGCAGTGCATCACATCACACATGATCATGGTGCTATTTAATTCTGCATTTGATGCTGCTGGAGTCTGCAAACCAAAAAACCTGAAACTCTACACTACCTGTATGTTAGAATTATATGTGGGAGCTACGAAAATAAAGGAATATATTTGTCCTTACACCTTTTTCATTTTTGTTGTTTTACACATTGAAGCCCCATTTTAGTGCAGCTCTTGGCATTGGTCAAATGTTTGTGTACGTGTTTTTTCTATTTTGGTTGGCAGGGCAAAGGCACCATGTTGTGACTGTTTTATTAATTTATGTTTGTAACACTCCAGCAAGTGCAGCCTCTGGCACACAACTGGTGCTGCCAATGGTTGGAGTTGTACAAGAAAAGAAAGGCCTGACGGGAAGCGTCATTGCTCGTCAGCTTCTCTCTCTTCCAGTGTGGCCCTGCAGCTTTCTTTTGAATTAGTGTCTTTCTTGGTTAATGGTCACAACTTTTTTTTTTTTTTTTACCTCATGCTTCTATTGGTTGGAGGGTGGAAAACTATTGCAAGAGAACAACAGAAAAGAAAGTAGAATGAAGAAGAAGAGAGGGTAACTGATAAAGTGGAGCATAGAAAATGGAAACCATATAGGTAAAGAGTCGAGGGGATGAGGGGAAATACTGTGGCGCTCAGGCGATAGGTGAGATATAGAGATAGATGAGGACGCGGCAGCATGGGTCAAAGAGTTAGATTAGAAGTAGCAGAAGTCTGCAATATAGGACACAGGAGGAGATTTAACTGCTGAGGGCCAGGCTGCTGGACACAGAAATGAGCCGTAGGCAGGGCAGGAAGAGAACAAGATTCTTATCGGATTAACTGTGAATTCAAAATGAGCCATAGAAATTAGGGCTGAAAAATTAATCATATTTTTATTTCGATCATGGCTTCTCACGATCACGAAAATATTATAATCGAGAAAAAAAAACGCCTTAGTGAGCGTTATAGGGAAAAAAGAACACGTCTACTAGAATTTGGGATCTCACCATGATTGCTACTTTTTTTTTGACACTGCCTTGTATGCCTAACCAATAATTACTAAACTCAACAAAAAAGTAAGGCTTATGATTTCCGCGTTAACGTAACCACGGACGGAGTCACAGAATTGGCAAATAAAACGGAATTCGCTGTTAAATGCAGAATATCATGGAAATTGACATAATGCGACCTAAATGCTGTTATTGTGAGGAGAAGAAACATTTGTTTGGGAAAATGTGTTCGTATCGCTCATTCATCCCTGAAACACTCAACCACCCCGTCCTAAGTTAAACAATGAAAAAAATTAAATAAAAAATTAAAATGAGACCGCCACTTGGAAAAGCGGCTAAACCACGAAGCTAAAGGAAGCAAGAACAATCCATATGCCAACACATCTCATCTGCTTGTGTTGTTGTGAACGACCTCAGCGATGTAAAATCAATGAATGTACAACCAAGACCGCAGTCGCAGCTTTTTTTTTTAACAGCCTCAAGTCGTCTTCACACGTCAGGCTGAGAACAGCACACTCCCCCAGCCGCCCCTGACCCCCTTCACAATAACAGTGCGGTGCGCCACATCCGGTCTGACTGCGCAAACAAAATAAGGGTTTAAAAAAAGTACCTTACACAAAGATAATGTGCTTAAACAACATATTGATACATTTTCAAAATTATTATGCTTTGACCTAAAATATTGGTCAAAATTATGCAAAGATGTATTATTACACCAATACATGCAATAATGTTTTCATTTAATTAACAAACATTTTATAAAGTTTTATTTGACACATGCACACACTATATGGTGGAAAAATATGTGTAAAAGGTATACAACGAAATTAAAAACATTTAAAACGGTAAAACTAATTTGTATAGTTATTTTATTTTGCTATTATTTTTATTTCATTGCTGTTACTATTTAAAATTATTATTTCACTTGTTTATTATTTACTAATTTATATCAGTTGTTGATTGAAATTCTATTTAAAGTTGAATTTTGGTGGTGCATTTAATACTCATGTGTTCTTGAATAATCGTGTAATTACCGATAATTGTGATTTCAATATTAACCAAAATATTCAGCCCGAGTGCAGCTGGGATAGGCTCCAGCACCCCCGTGACCTCGAGAGGGACAATCGGTAGAAAATGGATGGATGAATGGAATCCGTAACCGTCCAGCCCTAAAAGAAATACATTATTTTTGATACCTTTTTACCCATTTTAGACTCTGTTGTTCTCTGATGACTAGCCCTCGACTGAGCTGCTGGATCTGTTCAGAGCCAGGAGGCTGTTAGCACAGGTGTAAGCTCACGATAGATTTGCCCTTGACGACTGGGGCTAGGCCACAAGGCTGGTCTGAAGTGTAATTAGATTAAAGATCTCTGTGTTGCATCAAGCCAGGCGAGCAGAAGATACAAACATACACACGCATATAGAGCACTCAGTCCTGTGGAAGTTTATCTCAAAGGAGCTGTACAACCTCTTTTGTGTGTGTGTTTTGCCCCCAGTTTTGCTCTGCATGCCACAACATTACTTATGTGACGCCTCTTTAATCATTAGTCCACCCGCTCTACTGGTTGTTACTTTTCAGTTTCAGTACACTTTTTTGAATATCTGTGGTAATGTGTGCACTTAATCAGCCCCGCTACCCACTCTTTATGGGATTACATGGAGTTAGACCAGCAGAAAAGGCATAACAAAAGTGAGAGAAAAGATGTGAGTGCAGTTAATGATCCGACAACGCCTACTTAAGGCTTGCTGCTGTGAGGGGAGTACTCTTGACCTGTTTCCGATTGTGTTTTTCCTGCTTAGAAACTTTGAAACAGGAAGTACAAGGTTATTAAGGGCATTATTCAGACCCCAGTCACAGGTTTAATGTGCAAACATACAAGGTGGGGTCTGTGTCATTTGAGGACAAAATCAAGCAAGCAAATTGGATGTATTTTTTTTTGGTAGGTGTGGTTGTTGCAGCAAGCGTGTAATAATAAGAGCCACAGCACCATCAGCTATTCAGTCAAGATTGCCATTATGGCTCTGTTCTTTTCATATTGCCTCAGTTTCCTGCCTCTATGACACCAAGGTAGCGAAACCAACAAGCTATCAATGTTCGACTAGTTTTAAAATGGTCATTTGCAAACTTACCAAGAGGTCTCATGGACAAACTTCATACTTTACCCTGGATTTAAAATGGGATGCGGAGGAGGAGCATGGGCATGTTTTAAGGATGTTGAGAGTACGCTGAGAAGGTCAGCTGATTTCTGCTGCTAGGATTGGGCCACCGTACGCTGACTTTACTGTTCAGCATTGAGGGAGAGAAGCTTAAAGCTAGACTTGACTTGCGACAAAAAACAACTATTTGAACCTTATAAAGCCTCCGATATCAGCTTAAGGAAGTATGTGTGTAAACACTGATAAGTCTGACTGATACAATGTTTATATATTGTAAAACATCGAACATGGATGTTGTGGTGGTCGTATATACTGGTAACTATTTATAACATGTCGTACAAATTTGAACATTGTTTTCCTGTCCTGTTCCAAATATTAACTTTCTGAGCACTGGTGGCTTCTGAGCTTGGTGGTTAATGATAATTGCTAAAATCATCTCAAGTTATTTCAGCTATTCACGCAGAGATTGGCATCATGAATCTATTACCAATTTTGGTACCTTTGTGTTCATGTGTTAATAAATGTTAATTGTTTATTACTAAAACCACTTTTTTTATTTAACATTTAACAGCAGATAATTGTCCTGATCAGTTTTCATATCTTGTTTTCTTACACTTCTGAGTCTCTAAATGCAAGTACAAGTAATGTATTGTAGACTTTGCATGCAGTTGCAATTCCAAGGCGATAGATGGCAGTAGTGTACACTGTAAGCTACGGTGTGTTGTACACCAGCTGATTGATTGGAACGTGCATTTTAGACCTTGTTCACACTGCAGGTCTATTCCGATTTTTTTGCCCACATATGACCGGCATTGGATTCTTTTCATGTCAATGTGAACAGTGCAATTTCGTATTTTTCAAGTCCGATTCAAATCTGACTCTTTTAAATTGGGATATAAATCAGATTTGTATTTGATGCGACTGCAGTCTGAAGGATTGAGTCACATTCATCCAACCAATATGTCTTCAAAAAGCTATATATAAGAGTCATCATTATTTGCCAAAATAGATGATTACAAAATAAATAAACGACAACTAAGCATAAAACAGGCAAAACTAATCTTTTAGGAACTCAGGTCAATGTCCCACTGCCCCTGTCGCAGACTGCTCGCCCACACGCTCTTTGGAGCAGACGTCGAAATGCCCCACAAACTGCGAGAGCCAAATTGCTTCTATGCACAATAATTATGTTCAGAAAATGTTGACTTCGATTGCACAAAATCCTTGAAATTGCCACAAATGTGTCAGGTCTGAGACACACTAGAATTGGAACCATGTTTATTTCCGTAAACACTGCAGCACGTGTGATGACATCTACGGGTCAGATTGCGTTCACATTGGACATTGCATTTTTTTGGTAATGTGAACAACTACCGTAATTTCCGTATTATAAAACACTACTTTTTTCCTATGCTGTAAACCCTGTGGCATATAAAACAGTGCGGGTATTTTATGGATTTTTCTTCGCTAACACCAACACTGTGTGTTATTGTTTGTGCTATGGTGCCACTGGTATCACTGCAAGTGTTGCGGGTTGAAAATGTACTTCCTGTTTTAATGCCTTGTAAAACTTTTACAATTGGACTAAAACAGTCCATACTTACTAAACCGTCCCATGTATGATGTTTGTAGGAGTTTTTTCAGGCATATTTGGACGTGCTATCATAATGTAATGAAGCTAGCATTGTTAGCATTAGGTAATATGCTAAGTCGTTTACGATTATTAGTACACAATGACATTCTTTTTCAAATTCCTCAGTAAATTCACCAAAACGTCACCGTGGAGGTATTGAGTCTGCTTAGCTGATTGGAGCTCTAGCTTCCGCAACTAGTGGGGACGGCGTGGCGAAGTTGGTAGAGTGGCCGGGCCAGCAATCGGAGGGTTGCTGGTTACTGGGGTTCAATCCCCACCTTCTACCATCCTAGTCACGTCCGTTGTGTCCTTGGGCAAGACACTTCACCCTTGCTCCTGATGGCTGCTGGTTAGCGCCTTGCATGGCAGTTCCCGCCATCAGTGTGTGAATGTGTGTGTGAATGGGTGAATGTGGAAATACTGTCAAAGCGCTTTGAGTACCTTGAAGGTAGAAAAGCGCTATACAAGTATAACCCATTTATCATTTATAACTAGTGGGTCCATGATGATGACTTCTCTTTTGTTTGATCAGCAGTTTTATTGCTGTGAACAGACACCGTTTCAAAACAATTAAATAACTTTTACAAAATATTTCTGTGTAAATACCTAATTTCACAACGCATATATCTGCGGCTTGTACTCAGTCCAGCGCGGCTGTAGTGTGGCAAAATATTTTTTTCTTCTAGAATTTAGTAAGGGAGGCTTATATACCGTTAGTAGTCCGCAAAATACGGTACATAAAAGATTGGATTTGACCAAAAAATCAAATTTGAACGTAGCCTAAGTTGTAGTTTTCATTACCACATTTGGAGGTGTTGAAATCGCCTTGTAAAATTGCAATTGCTAATCAGTAGCATAAATTAACATCAAACTAGTGCCTTTTGAAATATTGGAGCCTTACTGTTTGTTCAAGCGTTTTCTATTAGGTATACGTGCTTTGTTGGCATGGGAAATTGTAATGCTCTGAATTTTACTTCAGTGCCTATTTACCCGCCAAATGTTTAAATTGGTACCCAGTCTGCAATTGGACGGGACGTCATTAAAGTATTGAAATATAGTTAGAATTTACTTGAATCGATACCCGGTGGTACTGATGAAATTCGGTCGGTACCAATAAAAGTACCAAATTTGGTTCCCATCCCTATCCATTGTTGCTACATGTTGAAACAATAGAGCCAATTTTCAATTTTACAATTTGGAAGCAACCAGCAGAGGCCTTACTAGTTTACTGCCAAAAAGGATAGTAGAAAAACCCAGGTTGTAAGTAAAAGCACATGTTGTGTATTTGTACCAACAATGTTTTCTGCTTAAACATTAATTGTAAATATTGTATACTTTATGTACCAAATTTGCATTAAAGGAATGGCAGCTTCAGTACACCACAGAATGCATTTTTACTAGCCTTGCATGACTGTATTGAAGTAAACTCACAAATATTATAAATAGAACAAGTTTTGAACACAGAACTGACACACTGGGTGTTGTTTGCTCACTGATCACTTCAGTGGATTTGAGCGTGCAGGGCAGGCTACAACACATAGGGAGTGTGCTTCTGATTTATTACCGCCTGTTAGCTGCTTAAATGAGGCCAAGTGAGATGGAAGAGATTAGCTTACATAAAGAGCGATGGAGGGAGAAGTTCTCGGAAGCAAGCAATGGCTCTTGACCTCCTACTTTTTTACGTTGTGATTCACTGTCCTGGCTTAAGCTGCCCTTCCGTTCATCGTTCCTTTTGAGGTTCCTCATTCCATCAATACCATTAGTCTTTTTAGCGTCTTTCTCTGCAGCATACTCCTAATATTATGCAGGAAACAGGAAATACTGAGTGTGGCTTTACTCTGTTAAGCTTAACCTTGTCCAGCTAATCTATTGAAAAGACTTCCTCTCTTCTCTGACTTGTTGTAAAATGTTATTAAAACATAACCATTAACGTAGGTTCACAAGAAAATTACAGGAATTAAAAGTAGATGTGTTCTAGCGATTCAAGATGACAAATTATGTTGCATTTCCAGTTTGATGAGTTGTGACAGATGGTTTAGAATGGTAACAATGTCAGATTTATCTTTAGCCACCTCCAAAAAGGTGCTACAGTATGTATTCCACTGTTGGCGTTAACATACTTTGTGTGCATTTCCGGAATTCCGTGCGTCACTGGGACGCAGACTTTTTTTTTTTTTTTACCGACCCTGCCTTCTCCGGGTCAAAACTCCAGATTGCTTGTTTTTTTTAAAATCAATTATCGCTTTCCGCCGGTATTTTGTTATGTTTATTGTGACGTGCGCTCTTATCACGCCGTCACTTGAGGACCTGCACGTCTCTCTCTCTCTCTGGCCAGGAGGGCGAGGGCGCACTCATGCGCTGTCACAAAGACAATGTCAGTGTCGTGACTTGGAGAAGATAACCGGGTCAAATTTCAGTCCCCGTTTATTGCGTTTTTATTGGTCGTCTTCAAAGTAATGAACTTTCAGGTTCAAATTTTATCAATCACAAATACTGCCTCAGTTTGCGTTCGAGGATGGAGACAGGTTAGCTGTTAGCTTCAAGCTAACCAGCACCCGACCAGACTCCTCCACCCCAAAAACGTACTTTGCAAGTCAACAAACAGGGCAAATATGTGCCTTTTGAAGTGTTAATGTGCAAGGAGTGTTCAAAAGGAGTCTCTTGGAGAAGTGGCTGACAAGTTAGCAAGTGTCGCTCGCATCGCTGACAGTGACGTCATCACCGTCATTGTTTACTGAAGCAGAGATGCTGACGGTGCGTTATGATAAACGCGCATGCGTCGCCAGGCTCTGCTTTTTATCGATAGACTTATGAGATTACATTTTTTATTACCTATGGCAGGGGTGTCTATGGCAGGGGTTTCAAAAGTGTGGCCCGGGGGCCATTTGCGGCCCGCAGCTAATGTTTTAAAGGCCCACGGCACATTCTAAAAATACTACTAAAATAAACAAAAACAACAAAAGTGGAATAAAAAAGCTTACAGGTGAAATGTAATTTAGAAAAAAGTTGCAATGTTGAGTAATTAAACAAAGCTGTTTTTTTTCTTTAAAACTGTCATTGTTCAAAACATAATATTGAATCAAAATCAATGTTTTTATGAATTATTGACCTATCCAAGGCTCTGTTTACTTCACATCAAATAATCAAATTTGAAAAATATTTTTGGTGGAAGATTTTGCATGTTTTGTGTGTTTGCCATAAAAAAAACATAGTTTTCTTTGACAAAAAGGGCAGAAAACAAACGAACAAAAACAAAACGATATAAAAACAACAACAACAACAACTTAGAATTGACGGATAGATCTGAAGTTAAGATTTAAGCGTTAACTAAATAATGTATGTATGCCCTGGCACACAATTATCATCATTTCATGACCGAAGCAAAAAACTTTTCACACTTTTATACTGAAATAAATACACCTACAACTAATTAAATAAAAATATAGAAAAAAGTACCGGCAGCAGTAAAGTTTAGATCCATGAAGGAAAGAAGAAAGTGAATGAATGTTTATGACTGAATACATTTATGAATAAAACTTTGTTTTCTTTTGTATTATTTTTTTAATGAATTAAGTAACATTTATGACAACCTTTTTCAAAAACACAATATAGAATTTGAGATATAACAGGATAATGCATACATTTATCATTTGTTTTTAAAACGGTTACAAAAAAGTTGGTCCCCAAAAATTTACTGCAGGACCCCATTTTTATGACTTGATGGGGTCCCTGGGACCCCATTTTGAAAATTCCTAGCGCCAACACTGTATTCTTTCTTACTCCTTTTAGGTGTATTGTGGCAAACACCAAATCTTCGCCTCTGTTTCCTTCCCAGGCTTCAAGTTATGTTAATACTAGAACTAGGGCTTGGCGATATGGCCTTTTATTAATATGTCAATATTTTTATGTCATGGCACGATACACGATATATACTGTATCTCGACCCTTGAATGAACACTTGATGCATATAATCACAGCAGTATGATGATTCTATATGTCTACATTAAAACATTCTTGTTCATACTTCATTAATATATGCTTATTTTAAACTTTTATGCAGAGAGGGAAATCACAACTAAGTCAATTTACCAAAACTGTATTTATTAAACAGTTATTAAGCAGTGGCACAAACATTCATGTCATTTCAAAACAGAAAGTGCAAGATTATCAGAGACATTTTAAAACAAGCTATTAGTGCACTTTTGTGCATGATGTCACTAAGATGACATATCAAAACAACACTAAATTAAAGTGCACTTTTTATACAGAACGCCACTAGAATAGTTTAAAACAAATAAAGTGCACTTTTGTGCATGATGTCACAGAAGATATTTCAATAACTGTCAAATAAAAATGAGCTGCATAATAGGAACTCAAATAGTGTATGTCCTTCGCTATGTGGTAGGTTCCTGCGGATGTTATCTCCTTCTGTTGTTGACTATTTTTTTCATAGGGTGTTGATGTGGAAATAGTTGCTTCGGCATTTTGTTGGTGTGGCACCGAATGGAGATGTTGACATGCGGAGTTTCAAGCACTCCTTATTCTCTAGCGGGTGACTTTTCAAATGACGCTTTTGCCGCATAAATGTTGAACATATTCCCGCTTGAAGCCAAACCACCGCCAGACGATGGACCCCGTGCTGTTTTTCTTGGGAATTAATTCTTCCTTCATTTGTTACCAGTATTACCACCCGGACCGCACCGTTAGCATCACAGCTAACGTTACCATGTCGCTACCTGTCTGCTCCGCGGGAGAGTGTGACGTTGCACGCGTGACGTATGTAAGAAGGTGCGCTTGTTTTAAGTCTCTGTGAGAAGGAGAGACAAGAAAGAGTGGGAAACACATGCAGTGTAATGCCCGCAGCTAAAAGCAACTGCGTGAGAACGTATACTCGAATATCACGATATAGTCATTTTCTACATCGCACAGAGACAAACCCGCGATATATCGAGTATATCGATATATCACCCAGCCCTAACTAGAACTGTTAAGTGGAAGAGCATACCCAAACTAAAAATGAACCAACTCTAGTTAACTGTACTATAGACTTGATTTCCCTCCAGAACTGGAAACAGTGAGTGAGTTTACATTTGAGCCTCTTAGACATCCGCTTTAACGTTTAAAATTGTGGTTTTGCAGTTGTTTTTGTTCCTCATTCCAGCCCAGCTTAAGAGAGAACACATTGTATTTCCCACATCCGTCTCATGTCAGTGAAGAAACAGTGGGTCATTGGTTTGGTGCGCATCAAGAGATCGAGCTGTGGTGGGAGGCAAAACTGCCGAGCACGTAATCACTCTGAGTTGGGTGTAATAAGTCATGTGTACATTTTAAACAAAGTTTGTATTGCATAAGGTTGGCAGTAGGGTTCTATAGCCTATAATGATTTGATTACTGAAGTTTTGTAGATTTGAGATATGTTGTCTCCCTTTCAGCCTCTACCTGAGATTGTTACAGTTGAATCAACGTTTATCTGCAAACAGTTTTTGTTTGTTTGTTCCGGTTGGGTTCTTCATGCACACCTGCATCCTCTCTTTGCATATGACTTCATGTTTGACTGCATGTGAGCCCCTCTTTCACCACACCTCATTGTTCTGCCTCGCCGCCAGAACGGGTCGTCTGGAGCGGGAGCTCACAGGAAGTCTTCGTCACTCACTGAAGGCACCGCAAACACAGGAAGTGCTGCCTATACCCTAGCTGGCTGTTTGTCACTGCTGACTTTATCAGAGTGTAGCAGTGTTAACTTTTTTTCTCCCACAACGAACGTCTTGGTATGTTGCGTGCTTCGCTCAGACTATGTCTTGGATCTCTGTGGATGCTGTGATATCACTGAAGCCAGACAGTCTGTGCAGCTATACTGGCTGCTGTTCTTTAACTCTCCAAATATGTAAATACATGGAACCCGCATGGTCAGCCTGACTTGTTCGCGCTAACGTTAACAACCTCTGTGTTATTCTTATTACTAAAAAGTCCACGTTGAAATCGACGTTGACCTGCACGGCTGGCCGCTTTTCCTGACATAAAATTTGAGACAACGTCCCCGTTATTGATAGACAGTGTGAAAGGACAACATAGTTACCGTATTTTCCGGACTATACAGTGCACCGTTTTAAAAGCCGCACCCACTAAATTTTCGAAGACATTTTTTCCCCCCACATATTAGCCGCACCTAACTATAAGCCGCATATATATATGTGGTGAAATAAGTTACTTACACAAAAATATTTTGTAAATATACCTTAATTGTTTCCAAAAGGTGCCTGTAACGCGGCAGTAAAACGGCTGATCAAACAAAACAGAAGTTATCGTCATGGACCCACTAACTGCAGAAGCTAGTTCTCCATTTTGGTAAATTTACTGAGGAATTTGAAACAGAAAAAATACAAAAATAATGCTATTGTAAGTTAATAATACTAACACAGACACTTGAAAAAGTATTCACATTTTAGTTAATGCTAACAACGCTAACTTGATTACATTACGATAGAACGTACAAATATGCATGAAATCACTCTTACAGAAAACACCCTTACTGTTTAGTAGATATTAATAGTTTTAGTTATATTGTAAAACTTACAAACGTTGCTTGGAGTGATGCATGAAGAATCCATACGAGTAGAAACGCTACTGACAACTAGAAGACGGAACAGCACTTGTACTTCCCAGTCGAAGCACTAAACAGAAGGAAATATTGCAGGCGTTCACCTTGCAGCACCTGCAGTGAGCAAACTCGTCCGAAAGGTGGCGCCATAGCGCATACAAAAACGCACCTTTTCAGTGTATTTGCTTGTGTTTTATGAAAACTATTTGCATTATGGCTGTTAGCGAAGAACAATCCATAAATTAGCTGCACAGTCTTATAAGCCGGAGAGTGCAAAGTGTAGGGAAAAAGTAGCGGCTTATAGTCAGGAATTTACGGTTCATAGCATTGAAACGTGTACACAGTGACTTCCTGTTCAGTGCTGCTTCTTTTTTTTTTGTACATGTATAGAAGATTTATTGTCATTGTAGTCAAGACACAACAATATAACTGCAGCAGCTGTGTTAGGATTAAAACATATATGAAGACAAATAATTAAAATAAAAATGCGGACAATTGATGGACAACAATGTCAAAGAACGGCAGTAAGTTTTAAAATATCCATCCATCTTCTATCGCTTGCCCCTTTCGGGGTTGTGGGGGGCGCTGGAGCCTATCCCAGCTGCATTCGGGCGGAAGGCGGAGCACACCCTGGACAAGTCGCCACCTCATCCCAGGGCCAACACAGATAGACAGACGATCTTCACACTCCCAGTCACACACTAGAGCCAATTTTAGTGTTGCCAATCAACCTATCCCCAGTTGCATGTCTTAGGAGGGTGGGAGGAAGCCGGAGTACTCATAGGGAACCCACGCAGTCACGGGGAGAACATGCAAACTCCACACAGAAAGACCCCGAGCCCGGGGATCGAACCCGGGACCGTGCTGCCCTAAATTTTTAAATATCCTAAAAGTAAATGTGCAAGCAATGGCTTTTTTCTAGGGATGTTCTAATCAGGGGTTTATTCTCCCGATTCCGATAGAGATCATAAATGAGTGAGATCAACCAATACCAATGTATTAACTGTAAATGTTTACATTTGTTTATGGTGAGTGCTTGTTGACAGATTAACCATATCAGTACAATATTTGAACTGGTTCCTTATTCCCTTTTATTGCACACAATTGTGCTTGTTGACAGTTTAACCATATCAGTACAATATTTGAACTGGTTCATTATTCCCTTTTATTGCATACAATTGTTTGAGCAAAACAAAGTCAATAGTACACAATAACTAAACACAAGTAAAAACTACTATCTACTCATTTAAACCCTTTGGGTTTTGCCCTCAAAGGTATCCTGTGTCCAGGGAATTATTCCCAGAAGTTGTAAACATTAAAAAAAAAGATTTTGTGAAAATAAAAATACAACCAAATCACTCTTGTGCCGATCATACACTGAAGCTCTCTTGGTTGTCGAAACCACCAATTTGTGGATTATTCTCCCCTGCCCTTATATGTTGTGTGTACTGTCTGCGACAATGCTGACACCAACAGTTTTTGTTATATTATCCTCTCTCTCGACTCTTATTATTCTACTTGTTAATTTCCTGTTAATATCTGCTTACTTTTTGGTGCGACATGCTTCCATCTACACTTCTTATGCTCTACTCTAAGCGCCAAGTGTTGGTTAAAGCTAGTTAGCGGTTCGCTTCGTTATTAGTATGCCTGCTCCTGGCTTGCTCTGTTTTGTCTAGACCTTTAGTGATAATGTTGCTTGATAATGATGCTTAAGATATTAGGGAATGCAGTTTATTTTCCGTAATGGTGGCGATTATTATTGGCTTAGGGGAGCAAGAGGGTATTGGCATTTGTGATCAGCATTAAAAAGCATAAATCCGCAATAGCGATCACATACTTTTTTAAGGAAATCGGCCAACACTGATCTGTGACCGATCGATCGGCACATTCCTACTTATTTCGGTTTAGTTTATGTTGACAATCGCTTACGCTGTCGTTATTCAGCCATTCCTGAGGAGCGTCCACCAAACAACCAAACAGCAGTGTGGTAGCCATTGGTATGATGTGAAATGCCTACTACAGGATAGAAATTAATGTCTTCAGAGAAATATGTCCTCTTTCTGTTTTTGAAATCATGAACACATTGTTTCTTCTAATATTGCTCCAAGTTAGTAACCTTTCAATTAATTAACATTATATTGAAGCTTATACTTGTTGGTGTGGATAACATCGCTATCAGCTGAATGGAGGAAAGCTGGGCTCAGTGTTGCTCACTGCTCATTTCTTCTCAGCTTCAGAGTGCACTGAGGCTTAAACGTGTACACATGCACACACAAATGTTACAGAACCAATGGAGTTAACAGTTCCGCCATCTGTGTGCTTGTAAATCCCCGTGTGAGTATACGACAATACTGTGACAACACAGTAAGCCTGGATGTTAAAAATTAGCTCAATGCGTGTTTTCTATATATTCACCTACAGTTTGTGTCTTAAAATGCATATGTTATTGCTAATTATTATAATAAAGTTGACGCATTTGTTATCTCAGCGATTCACTGATGCAGTTACATTGCACAATTGGTCATCACTTCCTTGTAGAGCTCAACCAGGTGCTGCTGGATGCCTTGCCCAATAGCACTCCAACCTCCGTAATTGTATCTGATTATATCTTTCATATTATTCTTTGTAGAAAGTCTACAAATTTTAAGTTTTATGGGAAAATACACATTTTCAAAGGAAGAATCCTAAAATACAAAATAGTCTTTATTTTCAAGTTATGGTACTTTCAAATTAAACATAAACAAAACAAGTAAGATTTAGAATTGTTGACGTTTTTACTTGTTTTAGGTTCAAATCATTCTCTAACTATTTACCACATAATGTTTTAATGCTGAAAATTCACAAACAAAAGAATGTAGCTCGAACAGAAATATAATGTAGTGCCTCATTTTACCACAAGAGGGCCACCCATCTCCAGTTAACTTGACTGTAGTGTGCTAAAATACACTGACTGCTACACAAGTCAGCAGTTGAACAAACTGATCTTTTTACCGTATATATGTCATACTAGTGCTTCTGTTCTACATGCTCTCTTTCATGACATTTCATAAAGTGGTGCAAGATACCATGGTAGTTACAGAAGAACACAAGATACAAGCATGAAGGAACATAGATGGAGAAAAAGTGATAGAGAGGAATGGAGAGAAAGCAATGGAGAGAAAGCAATCAGTGAGCATGAGATGAGATTTTATTGTTGCATAATGATGTCTCACAGGCCTTCCTATCCACTATGCTCTATCTTTCCGGTAATGGATCACATGACCATATCAAGAGTCTGCAGTATTGAGCTGGTAATACCAGTACTCCACTAAATAGAGACAGACACAGTGATCGATAATACAGTTTGTCTCTTTTTCTTTACTCTCAAGTGAATTCTAGTGTGTAATGTGTTAAAATATCAAGCAATTCCCATTTTAAAACAATAACGTTCTGGATTTCCATTCACTCATCACTAAGCTATTCACAGCTTTCCAGTCCTTCATTTAGTTAAAAATAACAGCGGGCTCCTATTGTCATAAAGAGGATATTTGACTAACATTTTTGATGCAGGTCTATAAACACAGCATTGCTACTCCTGTCATTGTTTTTTTATTATTGTATTGTTGTCCTGATAGCAAGTCAACACTAGATGGCATTAGAGTCTGTCTGTGGTCAGAGCTGTGTATAGCAAGGCTATTCAACTAGATAATGAAGAGGGCTGCAGTTTCAAGAGCCCAATGGCTCAGGGGCCGGACATCGAAATGTGGATGTTTCGTCAGAAATGCCTCGGTCGGTTATATTTCTTTGAGACTGCATTTACGTAATTGCAAAGTAAACATTGCATTGTAATAAATTAATTATTCTGCCCTGGCTACTCGTTTCCAGCGTGTGCAGCGAGTTAACAGTATGAAGAAAAAGAAGCTCTTGTTTTTGTTGAGGATTGATGAACCTTCTTTTGAATTATTTTCCTTTATTTTTTATTTTTTTACACTTCTTTCATTTAGGTTTGTAAGATTGAAAATATAAACAGAACAAAAGTATATCGTCCATTGTATTTTTTACATAATGTCCATTCTGTATTTTACTTAAATAAAATAGAAGGTTTAGTGTTGATATATTCACACAATAAACTGCAAATATTTACACATACGAAAATTACACAACATTCACACACCAAACATTGTATGTGACTTATCACTATTAGCTTTGTCGCCCTCTACTGGTCAAATTGACACTACATGTATTAAACAAGGTTTGATCGTTACTCCCAGACAAAAAAACAACATAACCACGAATATAAAAACATCACGAAATCAGCAATTTGAATACAAAACAAACTAAATATATTCATCCACAAATTATATCTACTTACAAGTGTTTGACCCAAGTTTCGTAATGAAGCTTACATGCTGGGATTTCTACCATTCATAAGTGTGTTCGTCGCTTAAAAGGTCCGCCAGAAAACAATGACTTGAGCACTTTCTTGGGGTAGAACATTGATACTTTGTTGTCCAGTCGTTGTTAAAAGTCCGATTTTTGCAATATATATTTTTTTTTCCTGTGTTGAATGAGTAGTCTTGTTCTACTCACCCCACTGCTGCTTTGCACATTAGCCTAGCTGTTGCCCCTTGTGGGGTGGAGGGAGTACTGCATACATGATAAACCCTAGTTTTAATGGTTTCATCAAGCCTATTGTGTGATGTCAGGCGGGCCAAATGAAAAGCTGTGGCGGGCCGCCATTTTAATAGGCCTGGTGTATAGAAAGACAATGGCCAACTAAACGAGAGGCGCCATCTATGCTACCAATGACAGGAGCGGCTGGGTTCGGAATCATGCAATTGCAGTCATTCTGACGTTAGTTTTCATGATGAAATCAACCAAAATAATAAGTCTCAATCTACTTCTAAACATACTCCAGCTCATAAACTTACAATAAAACATGCTTTTAATTTGTCAAAGCATAATTTTGCGGCCGTATTTGATGCACTCTGTTGCTACATTCATGCTTGATGGCTCAAGAAGCGCAAAAAGATACACAGAACAACCAACAAAATAACAATTACGTAGAAATTTAGATTTTTGTGTAAAGTAGCTGAGATAGGCTCCAGATTGGTATAAAGACACAAAAATTAGTACACTCACACGCAAATTGGTTTACACGCGCACAGATTGAGACACATGTTTGCACATAATTTTGCTTCAATAATACTTCCATACATGTAAAAGCTTTCCACAATTCACGCAGGAGACGCAACCCCATGCTGCACAACAGGGCATTTTTACACTTAAAAAAACTAACGAGGAAGCGCCAATGACACATAGCATCAGCTCAAAGTTGATAGCAGTTATGGCCCCCTGTGCCTTTTGACCAACCATTAAGGAGTGCATTTGAAACCAGGTTGGCCATGCTCTCTGTATACACGACTCTGTTTGTGGTGGCCATTCTTTAATGATATTCACACGTAAAGAAAGACAAGAGAGAAATAGACATAATTAGTTGATTTACGGGAAAAGGCACCGGTACATACTGGACAGTCTGTCACACTGTACACAATACAATGAATACATACATACAACTGTATTGTCAGACAACTCAAAAAACAATTTTTAGATCCCAATCAGTGAATGCCAGACAAGTTATCTGTTATTAGCAAGCTCACATGTTGTTCTCTCAATCACATGGAATTGGGAAAAAACTAAACCAAGTTGGATATAAAAAAGAAAGCCTTGATAGGTGGCCAAGTTCAGAAATACTCAGACATAACATGTGCCTCTGATGGCATCATAAGATGTTGCTGATTATTTTTTTACATAACTGTACTATTTAGATCTTGCGTGCAAGACTGGATACATTGTGACAAACATAAGCAATAGAAGATATCTAATGAAGCTATAGAACTTAACAATATGCCTCAAACTGTTGAGGTTAAAGTCACAGTCTAAAGGATAGAAGTAATAGTTTTAATTGTCATCGAGACAACTACCATTGATACAGTATGAATATTCTTAATAATGATGAGTTCCAAAAACAGTGGTAAGATGTGTAGTAATTACTAACAAGCTTTATTTCAGTCTGACTTCAAGTGGCATCCTCTCTGAATGTAAAGGGTGGGCATAGTCAGACTAAACCACTCATGGCATACCCCAGCCCGGCCATACACTACATATATAGTAGATCCTTTCACATCGCTCCACATACAGTATACTGTACCTCTAACTGTCCTGTGTGTGCATGCACACTCCAGCATATTTATGGTGTAGCCACTGGGTGTGCTTGTGCAATCCGAACAGTGGGTTCTTGGTTCTTGGCAGTGGCCCCTTGTGTACATTGAATTGCGTAAGCAACATATCGTGGCGGTTTCAAATATGTATTTTTATGGCGACAGAGCGAGGTGTGCTGAATGTGGCACAGAAAGAACGTGTGTTCTATCAGTACAGTATGAGCACTGGAGAAGTCGGCTCACTCGGGAACATGGTCTCTGGCAACTCTTCTCATGCATGCACTTAAGTTTCTGTGACCACAGTAAAGCGTGTGCGCTTGTGCAAAGTATTCCTGGAAACCCTGTGTGGGAGTTGAGGGGCCAGGGTACAGCAGTCTACCATAATTTGTGTGTGGTAAGCAGGGAAAAAGAGAGGTGTATTGGTATTTATTTTTAGCAACAATATAATACTTTTAGACCAAAGAGCTTCTATCTTACAGGATTATGTATAACTTTTAAACCGTTAACCCAATTAGTATGCAGCACAAGTGCATATCACTCTTGCACAACATGTACTGGAAAGAGGACCGTTAGAAGCCATTGAGCTTAGAAGGACTAGAGCAGAGGAAAGGGGTGAGAAGGGATGGATACAAAAGCTCGCAAAATAAGGAAGAAAGCTTAAAGTAGCTTGATGAAGGGGCTGCAAAAGGAGCAATAAAATTAAAGTGGAAAGAGGGATGGCTTAAAGCTGAATGGCAGCTGGAAAGCGGGGATTGTATTGAGGGGCATCAATTAAAAACAAGCCTCCGTGGTCTGAAGCTTCCACTTTCTTCATTAGAATCCAAGCCACATTCAAGTGTGTTCCATAACCTTGCCCACGGTATTGTCATTTCTCCATTGCCCATTCTGCTTCTTGCCTCCTCCTCTCTTCTGTGGTTGCAGTGTAATTGCAGTAACTGACGGTGGAGGAGCAGCAATAAAATCATCAGCAGTTCTGCTGCCAGAGTGATCTTATGGTAATAAAGCTGAACTTGGAGACATTAAACCCGAAACTCAATGCTGTGCGGAAGTAGGGGATTTGGGTTTGCACAGACAGACAAGCGCACACACAAACACACACAGAACCAGACACACCACACCGCAATCGGATGATGTCATGCTGAATAACACAGACGGCTCTTAAGCAGACTGCTTGCCTGGATTAATATTTTTTGTTCTCCTTGCTTCAATTCAACACTGACAGCTCTTTAAATATTTTTTTAACTAAAACAGTTAAGACATTGGACTGAAGACTGGTGTATACTCTAACTTCCTTAAGCGACACAGTCTCCCACCCTCTCCTGCGTAGTCTCCCGCAAGGCTTATGTTGACCTCCCAAAAATCCAAGGTTCGCGTCGCCAGCGACGGGGAATACAGAGCTGTGATTGGTCAGTTTTTGCCGAGGAGGGTCCCTGAACTCAGGCAAGCAGACATTATGCTTGATATGCACAAATGATTGCCTGAAATAAAACAACAGTAAATAAAAGTTTGCGTGAAAACTGATTTTGTGTGCTAAATATCTCGATGCGCTATAAAAATAACTGAATGTGTCGTTTTTCAGCTTATTGTGTTGTTGTTGCATCCAGAAAAAGTCACAAAGTACGACACTCTTTTTAACTTTTATTGTCAGTCTTGTGCTAACAACAGGTTCAATTCTGACACAAATTATTTCTCGTGCACACATGTCGTTTTCTCTCACACACAACACTTCTCATTCTCCGTCAATAATCTTAAACGGTAGATTTACAAACATTTGAGAGAGCAGACTGCCTCTGTAATTCACCAAGTTGTTTTTTGATTATTTATTTTTCTTTCTTGGCACTATTCGACCTTGACACTCACTTTCTCCATTCCAATGGTGGGAAAACAACGTTATGTCGATGTTTAGGTAAAAGCTAATGCTAGCGAGTAAGACCGGATGTTTTGGGCGGCTCTTACGGGGTTAATTCTGACAATCACTATGCCGCCTTTCTTTGGGGAGACATATATATCAGATTTTTGCTTGCAGCTTAAAGCATAACCACTAACCGAGAAACAACTCATATCTTAAAACACTCATAGGTTGTGGTACTCGTAAGTTAAGGTACCACTGTATTTTCTGCGTTAAACCCACAAACTCTTATATTGTCCTCCTTAATTGATAGTTTTGCCACTGGCCTTAGAAATGCATGTCTGTGCATTGGGTTTGAGTGTGTAAAAGATTAAGCAAAGTCGTACGTACAGTATAGATTAAATAAGGATAGTTTGTGTGTCTTTATACCTTTCGCATTTTGCCAATAATCTGCTCTTGCGAGCTATTTAGCTTTCTCCTCTCAACTGCATCCCACTGGCTTATTTCCTTGCTTTACACCAATAATTCAATCAATCAAAGTTTACTTATAGCCCTTAATCACAAATGTCTCAAAGGGCTGCACAAGCCACAACGACATCCTCAGCCCACATCAGGACAAGAAAAAACTTGATTAAACAACGAAAAACCATGAAAGGGACCGCAGATGTGGTAATGTGGTATTATTAAGTAAATACAGTACTAATTACTGTATTAGTAATTACTTTACTGTACGCTGAGTATACAGCTGTGAGAAAAAGTTGTGTTTTTTGAAGGTGGAAATCACACTTAATCATTAAAGCCATTATGTTGTCACGTCTTTGTCTGGTCGAAGTCACTTAACATTATTCTGCCTTGTGCTTCCAAAACCATTCAGCATTCTTGCACCTCCATCAGTGTCACTCTTTTGTGTGTGTATGTGAGCGGATACTGAGAAAGCAATGAAACATGGATGTTAGTCTCTATACCAGACCTGGGCATTGTACGGCCCGCGGGCCGCATCCGGCCCTTTGCGCATCCCTGTCCGGCCCGCGTGAGGCCAATCATAAATTACAAAATACATTTCAAAAAGTATCTATGTCGAGTGTGCAATACAACGGTGCTGCTTTTGTTTTGAAACGCGTTATTTGTACAACTTCCGTGTGGACGTATGCGCGTGTGCGATTGTGAGTGAATTGAACGGCGCAATTACAAATTACAAAATAAAGTTTAAAAAACATCTATGTCGTGCGCGCAATACAACTGTGCTGCTTTTATTTTGAAATGTGTTATTTATGCCGTATGTCCGGGGGGAACCTGTGAGTGAAGGTGCATAGAGACAAGTGATGAGACGCTAAAAAAAGAAAAGTTGATGAGGAATGGCGTGTTTCCAACAAGACATGGACTGCCAAGTATTTCTTTACATAAATCAATGGTAAAGCCGTGTGCTTAATGTGTGGTACACAGGTTGCTGTGTTTGAATATCATTTTAATCGCCACTACACGAAGAAACACGAGGGAAAATACCGGAATGTGTCTGATGAAGCGCGCGCAAGGGAGGCTGATGCGTTGATGGTAAAACTGCAAACCCAACAAGGACTTTGTGCCATATTTCACAGCCCCAGAGATGCAGCCGTCAGGACAAGTTTCGTCATTTCTCACAAAAGCGCCAGAAAAAGTAAGGCGTTTTCTGACGGAGAGTTTATTAAGGAGTGCTTATTGGACTTTGTTGCGCTGATAATGCCCGGAGACATAGACTGTTTTTCGCTAACTTTGGATGAGAGCTCTGATGCAGTCAATTAAAGAGACAACCACAGGTAATGACTTGCTCACAGAGGTAAATGCGTGTTGGGACAAGCTGGCAGGTGTGACAATCCAATCCACTTTATTTATATAGCACATTTAAACAACAAAATGTTTCCAAAGTGCTGCACAACAATATTAAAAACAATATTCAAATATTATCCTTAGCTCCACCAATGACTGAATAAAAAGAAAAAACAATTACATATAAAACCAATATAAAAAACAATATAAAATAAATATGATTAAAAACTATTTTTAACAACAGATGGTTGTCCAAATCTGATGGGGAAAAATGTTGGATAATGCAGGATAAAGTGACCATCAAAAGCAATCTGCTTTTGTATAAAGTTAAGTTAGGTTAAATTAAATTATTATTATTATTATCATCATTATTATTTATCTTACGGTATATCAAAAATAATATTGAGCAAAATCTAATTGAAATATTGTCGTGTGGCCCTCCAGCAGTGCTCGGGTTGCTTATGCGGCCCCCGGTGAAAATTAATTGCCTACCCCTGCTCTATACAGACAGTTTTCACCGTTGATGTAATAAGAAAACAGATCACATTGTGCTACACCAGATCGTTTGAGTTCTGTCCATTGATGTGGCAGATCGACACACCTACTATAGTGGACGCATTGAATTTGAATTCTCCTGAAGTTGTACAACTCCGAATTTCACCAAGGTTTTGGGGGAAAATAGGCCTTTAAAGTCGCACAAAACCTGATTTTTAATCGCCCTCAAGCATGGCACCAAATAGGAATAAAAAACATTGTCAATGTAGTGAAACAAAAAATATAATTAGACACTTGAACCAGCAGCAGTAGGGTTACATTGCAGTAAAATAGAATATGTAATAGGATAGTATAGACTTTTATTTATCCCTCAATGGGGAAATTACATTGTTGCATTGCACATCAAGTAACGGAAATAAAACGTAATGGAAAAACAATACCACAAAAAATCCGTAAGATCTTAGCTTAGCAGGTTAGAATTTTTATTTTATTTTTTATTTTGATGGGACATACTTTGTGTGTGTGTGTGTATGGCTTTTTTGCAAAATGTATCGAGAAAAGTACATGGGCTGCAATGTTAGCATTTTTCACAAAAATTCAGTTTACTGAGCATCAAATGATTGTTGGTTTTGCTTTTTTTGTGGCTGCTTTTTATTGTGTTCTTTAGTCCAAACAAGGACCAGCCTTGAAACCTGAAATCATGTGACACGGTAAGACAACAGCATTCCAATACTTTTCCCCTCCGGTTCACCATCTGTGTTTAGTTTTTTTGGTGTGTTTTACACTTGTAAAAAGTGTGAGGCACATCCAATATGCAGGTTGGTTAATGCTTCATTGCGGACTGTAACAGTTGTGACTGGTCGGCTTTCAGTAAGTTACATCCTGTGTTTATTTGGCTTGTTCAGAGAGCGTACACAGTCCAGCTTTGCAAACACCTCCTACCTACATTTTTGGATTAACATTCAATCAATGAATAAATAAGAATTTATTTATACAGCCCTTAATCACAGGTGCCTCGAAGTTCCAAAAAGTTTTAGATTTTCAGCGTGACCAAATCGCACTGACTTCACTCTCTGGTCTTCCGTCTGCTACAACGTTTCACCCTCTTCTTCGTGCTTGCTTCTTTAATCAGCAGTTCATCTTCCGTTCGTATATTCAGCTTAAAAAAGATAAGGATGTGAATCCTCATTTGTTCAAAATTAGTCGTCTTTGTTGTCTGTTACCAAGTCTGCCATGATTACAACACACTCGCATCTTTGTTTGCGGAAGTAGGAACACACAGTAGATGCCGGAAGCTGCTATAGAAACGTAAATAAATGCGGCAGAGAAGGAAGTCCCGCTATTGATTAAAATGACTAAAATACGGTAAATTTTGTACATATTACATATTGTTATGAACGTGTATGCTACTACATTATATAGAGACTTACAGTGTGTATATAAAACGCTGGAGGGCTTTGAAGACTACAACAGTGGCTCCCATTAGCCACATCTTAAAAGCGTTTATCATCTTTAAAACCCCCCACCCAAAAAAAGACACGTGGTCTGGTCTCTCATAATGGTTGTAAAGGTGCAGTTCCCCTTTAAAAGAAATAACTAGGAATATAGGAAATTTCACCTGCAGTGTCCAGTATCCAGTATTTATTTCACAGTCACACTGGTTGATTTTTTTTTGCTAAAAAGTTACTGAATCAATTCGGATCGAATCGTTGTTAAAAAAAAGAAGGAGATTGTTACTGAATCCTATCGGCAACCACAAATATGGAATTGAGTCATTGTTAAAACGAATCGTTACACCCCTTCTAGTAAGTGTGGCTGTTGTGGGGTGGCTGGTTAATGGATATTATCACTTGTTTTAGTAATCGAGTAAACATATCGATTAGTTTGTTCGATTAATCAAGTAATCGGATAACAGACTTTATAGCCTCTATGTGTATTTCAGAGGAAGTAGTTGAAATAACAAATCTTCTGCTTACCAAAACATATTTTTTTGGGAATAAATGCACAACATCAACACTTTCAACAAGTGTACAATCATAGTGTGTATAAAAATTAAAAAAATAGACGTTCAGCGAATTTAATATCACATATGATTTGTGGCTTTATTATTTTTGTAAAACGGACCAAACTCGCCACAAAATGAACTACAACTAGATTGATTTTTCAAAAATTATTTTAAAATTGAAAGTTGCCATCAATCCTACGTGGGTGCTTGGCATTGCACCCACGGGATCGGCGCCTATGTGTACAACAACTCCGCTGTTTGCCGCCACATGGATCACAGAACCCACACACCACGGTCTTCTTTTGCAGCCGCCCTGCGTAAACAATATCCGCGTGTTTAAAGTTCTAAGATTTTATACATTTTTTATTGGTTCCACTCAAACGATTAACTGAAACAACTGAATATGAATTGAAGCTTTACGAAATAATCGTTGCGGTCCTAGAAGTCCTAAATATCGGTCCACAATTGATTATTTTACACAGCTCTGCTCGACACGACTCACGTTCTCATTACTTAAAAAAAAAATCCCTGTAAAATAATTTGCAAAAGGTCATGCCTATGTATTTATAAATAGTTGATTTATATAGGCTAGTAAGGTAAAGTTTTTTACCTGATAGTCATGCCTATGTATCCGTGGATTGCTATATGTAGATTGTTGTCACAATTTTAATTTTTTTGCCCATTTTTAATCTCATTGATAATTAAATTTTCTCTCGTAAGTATAACAAAGTTAGCACTTTGTTAGTTTATGTTATGTTAGTTTGTACAGAGAAATAGGTTGCCAATTGGAGAGACTACTTTCGACTTAAATGGTATTAATGGATCCTTGCTCTATTCTTAGCCTCAGCTCTGCCTCCACCGGGCGTGGACAATTAAGTGCTCTCTGTTGGTGACTGCTCCATGGATGTACATACTACACATATGACAGCCCAGGAACAATAGTAACAGGGGAAGGGAAAACGCTGTCTGTGGTCGAAAGACATGGCGGTGGTGTAGTTTTCACATTGTCGAGAGTTTGTTTTCTATGGCGGGCTGACGTGATGCACATGTGACTGTTGACAAACCCAACACCGCCTACAGCATTCTCCCGCTCAACATGTCTACAACTGCGTAACTTGTCACGGATAGGGACTCTTGTTGTTCGGGATCGAGACTGCGTGTGTGGAAGGGAAGGGGGCGGGGGAGCAGCCGCAGATTGTCGGGAAGGTGTTGAGCAGCGAGCCGCTTGCATTGTTCCTTCCGCGTCTGTGCGCCCTGCAGCCGCCAGCACCGCACTGCCGCACCGCCACACTCGCTTCGAGGCGCCGCCTAAACGCTCCCAGCATCCCACCATACTGGATTTGTTGATCCGCTTCCTGTCGTCCAGGATGAGGTTTAAAAGAAACGGCTCGTACACTTTGAATCGGTGAGTAAGATGCTGATGACTTCGTGTGTGTGGAAATCATAACTGACTTTCCTGTGGAGCGTCGTTCCCTCGCATCATAGGGACACAGCATTTGAGCAAAGCAGCGGCTTATTTCATACCGATAAAACATGTTCTTTTTTTCGTTTTTTATTGGCAAATGATGTGCTTAAATCAGTTTCCTCATTTGGTGACCATGTGTGCTTCAGTTTGCAAGAAACCTGTTGGTCTTGTTTGAGAGCCGGTGGGCTCTTTTGTTGAGTGTAATCTCCCAGCTCACTTAACTTCCATCTTCATCATTTTCTGTGTTAGTTGCTCCCTTCCTTTTTTCCTACAGCTACAATTCTTCATGTTGGTCCAACTTCATATGTGCTCAGTGTGATGATGTGCGTCCCCTTCACACTCATCTCATTAAATACTCCATGCATATGTTGCTGTTCCTGCAAGGGACAATATTATGTTCATTTGTTCATTATTTGTATCTCTACGTTATAAATTATTGAATGGAAAACGGTCTTGGTTTGCAGGTGTCATGCTCTCATTGTTTTGAATTATACGAAAGGATCCAAAGTTAGGAAGTGCGCACACACACACACACACACACACGCACACACACACACACACACACACACGCAGACACACACAGACACACGCACACACACTCACAAACAGAAACGTGGGGGTTTTTTGTGTGAAAGTGAGTTTTGGCGGTGTTGCTCTTTGCACTCATGGCACTCAATTTCCTCTTTTTCCTTGTCTTTGGCACATGGCATTCCGCTGGGCTTTACACACGGGTGCACACACAAACCACATCCTGCTTTTTAGACCCCCTCCTCAAACTAAATTCCAAGCATCCCCCTATAACACCCTCCTATCTATCTATTTATCTATCTACTGTATCTATCTATCTATCCTATCTCTATTTTTCTCCTTATCTGTGTATCTATCAATTATCTATCTCTATTTCTATCTATCTCTATTTCTATCTATCTCTCTATTTTTCTCCATATCCTATCTATCTATCTATCTATCTATCTATCTATCTATCTATCTATCTATCTATCTATCTATCTATCTATCTATCTATCTATCTATCTATCTATCTATCTATCTATCTATCTATCTATCTATCTATCTATCTATCTCTCTATCTATCTCTATTTCTCTCCATATCTCTCTATCTCTTTATTTTTCTCCATTTATATCTATCTATCTATCTATCTATCTATCTATCTATCTATCTATCTATCTATCTATCTATCTATCTATCTATCTATCTATCTATCTATCTATCTATCTCCATATCTATATTTCTCCATATCTATCTATCTCTATTTCTCCATTTCTATCTATCTATCTATCTATCTATCTATCTATCTATCTATCTATCTATCTATCTATCTATCTATCTATCTATCTCTCTCTCTCTATTTCTCTCCATATCTCTCTATCTCTTTATTTTTCTCCATTTATATCTATCTATCTATCTATCTATCTCCATATCTGTATTTCTCCATATCTATCTATCTATCTATCTATCTATCTATCTATCTATCTATCTATCTATCTATCTATCTATCTATCTATCTATCTATCTATCTATCTATCTATCTATCTATCTATCTATCTATCTATCTATCTATCTCTATTTCTCCATTTCTATCTATCTATCTATCTATCTATCTATCTATCTATCTATCTATCTATCTATCTATCTATCTATCTATCTATCTATCTATCTATCTATCTATCTATCTATCTATCTATCTCTATTTGTCCATTTCTATCTATCTATCTATCTATTTATCTATCTATCTATCTATCTATCTATCTATCTATCTATCTATCTATCTATCTATCTATCTATCTATCTATCTATCTATCTATCTATCTATCTATCTATCTATCTATCTATCTATCTATCTATCTATCTATTTCTCCATTTCTCTCCATCTATCTATCCATCTATCTATCTATCTATCTATCTATCTATCTATCTATCTATCTATCTATCTATCTATCTATCTATCTATCTATCTATCTATCTATATTTCTCCATATCTATCTATCTCTCTTTCTCCATTTCTATCTATCTCTCTTTCTCCATTTCTATCCATCTATCTATCTATCTATCTATCTATCTATCTATCTATCTATCTATCTATCTATCTATCTATCTATCTATCTATCTATCTATCTATCTATCTATCTGTCTATCTATCATCTCTATTTCTCCATTTCTATCTATCTATCTATCTATCTATCTATCTATCTATCTATCTATCTATCTATCTATCTATCTATCTATCTATCTATCTATCTATCTATCTATCTATCTATCTATCTATCTATCTATCTATCTATCTATCTCCATATCTATCTATCTATCCATCTATCTATCTATCTCTATTTCTCCATTTCTATCTATCTATCTATCTATCTATCTATCTATCTATCTATCTATCTATCTCCATATCTATCTATCTATCCATCTATCTATCTATCTCTATTTCTCCATTTCTATCTATCTATCTATCTATCTATCTATCTATCTATCTATCTATCTATCTATCTATCTATCTATCTATCTATCTATCTATCTATCTATCTGTCTATCTATCTATCTATCTATCTATCTCCATATCTATATTTCTCCATATCTATCTATCTATCCATCTCTATTTCTCCATTTCTATCTATCTATCCATCTCTATTTCTCCATTTCTATCTATCTATCTATCTATCTATCTATCTATCTATCTATCTATCTATCTATCTATCTATCTATCTATCTATCTATCTATCTATCTATCTATCTATCTATCTATCTCTATTTCTCCATTTCTATCTATCTATCTATCTATCTATCTATCTATCTATCTATCTATCTATCTATCTATCTATCTATCTATCTATCTATCTATCTATCTATCTATCTATCTATCCATCTATCTTTCTCCATATCTATCTATCTATCTTTCTCCATATCTATCTATCTATCTTTCTCCATATCTATCTATCTATCTCTATTTCTCCATTTCTATCCATCTATCTATCTATCTATCTCCATATCTATATTTCTCCATATCTCTATTTCTCCATTTCTATCCATCTATCTATCTATCTATCTATCTATCTATCTATCTATCTATCTATCTATCTATCTATCTATCTATCTATCTATCTATCTATCTATCTATCTATCTATCTATATTTCTCTGCATACTATTTATCTCTATTTCTCTGCATACTATTTATCTCTATTTCTCTGCATATCTTTTTATCCATCTCTATTTCTCTCCATATCTGTCTATCTCTGGCTTGTTATGGCATGCTCTTGCACGTATGCCTTCACATCTTTGTTTGTGTGCAGGTGTAATAACGCCACTAAAGAGAAGGTCTCTTTCACTGCAGCTCCTGGCGACAAGCCTCCAAGGAGGAGGAGGCGGAGGAGTGATGATGTCATTGGAAGTAAAGGTGCTTTGCTAAGCTGCTGCAGTTTTTGATGGCAAAACAGAAGTGGGTTTCATGCGTCCACGCTATAAATCAGCATCTATAAACTGCAGTCTTCCCTATAGTGTACTCTGAAGGTGACCTGCTTTATTCAGTGATTGTTGTCTTTTTCTGGTATGTGGCATTGATTTGCTTCCATGACAAAGGTGGACTTGGTTGGTTCTGACATTCAGCATCATCAGCATTTAGCCACGTCAGCCACCTTCGTCACTCAGTGTTCATCCTGTGTTAGCGCCAGCCTTTTGATTACATCAACAAGTGCAGATTCAAACACTTTTTGTTTTTATCTGACCACTGCAAAGTTTGCAGTGTTTGGTTATTCAGATGTGTAACAACAGTAGCAAGTGAATACAAGAGACTGATTTTGCTCTCTGTCCTTCACCTTACTTGTCTCAAGAGTACTCTGCAGTGATTGGCTCGCTTCCTGGGGGCTTGTTATAGAGCTCGCCCCTCCCAATCTGTTCCACTGCATCATTTTTTAAGAATGAAGAGTCATCCTTATTGTATATGTGCGTCAAACTTTCATATAACCCATAGACCTTGGTTGCTTCATAGTTTAGCCAATAAAGCATATGCTGAGGCGATATATTTAAGATTGTTTTGGGTGTGTATACATTGCATGTTTATAAACAGATGGCTGAGATTGCTGCCTCCTGGGGTTTGTTTCCCCTCTCTCTCTTGTTCCCTTTTTCCTCCTCCTATCCATCTCTCTCTTGCAGTCCAGCCAGCACTGCCCAGCAGTCTGCACTTTGTTTATGGGACTATGTTTGCCACGCTAATCTTCCCGCTTTTTAGGTGGGAGCCAGCAAGTGAGAGAGAGGGGGGAGAGAGAGTTCATCGCTAAGGAAAGAGAGCAAGAGAGAGCAAAAGTGTGAAAGAGAGGCAGGCAGTGGCAGAAGGTGGACGGCAGAGAGAATGACTATCCTGCTCAAAGAAATTTGTCAGATTGTTGTGAATGGAATTTGCTTTTGCGTACACGCTGATCAGTCCTGCATGCATCTGTCCTGTGGGGCAGTCAAAGGTTGTTGGTGTGCAGCCATATGATTACACAAGGTGCTAGGCTGGAAGCCGTCATCCTGCTGCACCTGTAGCCACGTGCGACAGAAGAGGGCAGACGGAAGGGTGAGAACGACGAAGCGGACAGTTCTGCTCCACCTCTGCCTGGATGGGTGTTCTGGTGTGCTGTGACTGCTTCTTCTATAGGTAGCTAACCAAGTTTCCTCTCTTTTCTTGTTACTTAAGTCACTGGCAGTGGAGTTGACTTTTCAGCATTGTTAATGTTTAAATTACAGGCAGTTTGTATCTGATTCACTTGCCTCCCTTCCTTCCTTTTATTTACTGATTTTGTTATTGTGCTGCTGTTTGTAGAAGACATTTGGGGTCAATGCAAGTAAGGTATTATTCTGGAATCAGATCCATGTTAGTTCTAGATGTTTGAGGATCAACAGTGCGCACAGGCAGCCTCCTTTTAGATAACCACACAATATTACGATTTAGAATTATTTCTAATGTATATGAGCACAAGCTAGATTGCTAATGGCGTGCTTGTCCTGTAAGGCATGCCAATTTTTCCTCTCTGTGTGCCTCTTGGCCGTCTACCAGTGTTTGTTTGGACACAGTGTTCCCCCGCAAGGGGCAAGGATGTGTTTCCCGTTTGTCTGTTTGTTGTTTGCGCAGCATTGAACTCATCAGACTTTGCTCTTTTCGCCCTCCCAGCAATTGGCTGTACTTTGAAATCACTCTGATAAAGATACTTGGCTCTTTCTTCATGTTTGGGAGGCAGTCCTGGTTCTTTTCAAAACCGCCTGACATGTTGGTACTTTCATAGCACACCATTGGTCCAGGTTGATGGGGTAGATAGTTTAGGTTAGGCTCGTTGGCAGTCAGAGCATCTGGTTCTCCTCTCTTGTGGTTGTAGGATGAACCAGTCACAAGCCGTAACTGCTGTAAGAAGTCTAAATATAACGTGCTAGTTCTCTGAGGAGTTTTTTGGCGGTGGTTAAATTGTAGCACACTTGCACACCACAGCTGGATTAGATTAGGTTTAACTGGGATTCGCAACTTTGTTTACACTTTACATAGTGCTACTCACAGTATGAATGTGTGTCCACACGTTACATACTGTAGGCCTGAATGAAAGAAACACACACAGAAGTCTTATAAAAGGAGGGTTTGTTCCTAAAGTGTGTTTTCCCTCCTTGGTGACGTATGTGTGGGAGGAACCTGGGCTGTGTGCTGATGCGTCACAACCTCATTAAGGCGAAATGGGCCGTCAGGTCTAATATTAGCATTTTCTCTACCTCCTCCACGTCCATTAGCCAATCAAACTAAGCAGCTGTGATATGATGTGGCATGATTTGTGTGTGTTTTTGCTAAAAAACAAGTCCTTGTTGACCTCCACACCAGCCAGACCAGTCGCCGGTGTTTTAGCTTTCAACACTAGAATTGTGTGGAATAGAGCTTGCCTGCAAGCGCTCCGCCAAACACAGTCTGCACTAATGTTGACCATCCTGTTTAGGACAGAGTGATTGAGCAGTCTGTGATTGTGTGACGTCAAGTAGAATGAAAACAGCACTTAACCTTTATTTTCAGTCCCAAGTCTGGACAGAAGTGTAAACCTAGTGCTAAGACAACATACTGTATTCAACAGCTGGCTAAACATTTACCATGAAGTTCACTTAAGAAGCCACATAGCCACTGAATACACATCAGTTCACCTTGCCAAGACAGTTTGGAACAGTAAACTCTGTCCTGGCTTGCATTTCTACTGCGGGATGTGTATGGAGATTGCTGTGTCAGCTACCAACATAGTGTGACATCATGATATTGTGGTACAGTGTAGACCACCAATAAATTTAATAAAGACCATCACATGGTTGGGTACATCACACTTACGTTGTCTGTAAGAGTGAAACAACATCAACTGGCATTGAGTCGTTTCTTTGTTGTAACCTGCAGTTTTCTACTGACATAATTTTGCATCATTCCCATTTCATTCCATATGGAAGTGATGATGATATCCTGTCAAATAGTCAGCGCACTGCTGTTTGTTGAACACTGCAAGAAAGAGTGCAAGAAAGTTACTTGTTGCAGGTTTTTTCGTATCCTTCACCACTTTGGAGAATTAGAATAAAGACATATAACTTCTTGAGAACTAGCGTATTCTGTTATGTTATGTATTGTGTATATTAACAAGACTTGAACAAATAAAAATTTTATTTGGTGTGTTATTTAGTATCAACCAACAGCATCTGGTATGTCAGTCACAACTAATTTGTTGGTTGAAAAAGACAAGTTAGTCATCTAGTTAGTCATCTATAGCAACCATGTTGCTTATGCTCTTTTCTTCGGGAATTTCGATTCATACACAGTCTACAACTTTCTGTAGAAGCCTCTTGAATTCTCAACTGCAATCTCGTAGACTGGTGTAAAGTGAATAGACAGAAGTTTGCTTGCAAATTTAGCACATTATTAACCAAACCGGATAGATGGCATGTTTGTTGTGCTTAGAAAGAACCAGTATAGTATTTAATTAGTTTGTTGGACTGGTATGTTAAATCTGAAGCCATCTAGTCATGGAAAAATCTATATTCTAGTTCCTTCTGACTGTTAATTTACCATTTCCCTTTTTTTGGTTCAAACAAAGCGTTTCTTACCAAATATTATTATATTAGTTCTATCCCTAACTGAGTTCAATGTTATAATCATGTATCATTTATTGAAGTAGTTGAATAAAAAGTGTACTATGGCTTTAAACGTAAAAAAACACCATGAAGTGCGCTTTCTATATTGCCGCATATAAAGTCTGTGACACAAAATTGCAGACACTTGACTGGTTAATCATTGGCAGTTAGTATTTTGATTGATTATACTGTCTGTTCGGTTTGGATCCAGCGCACATCTTAAAAGCAAGAGGTAGTTTTTGCTCTTTGCTAAATAGTTCTGCATTAAAAGAAATTAAGTGTAATTAAAGTGTACTAGTCAGTGTAGTTTGACCTTAGTTATAACAGTGCCAGCCACGCTCGTCATAGGATTCATTCATTGTATTCTTTTGTCACTCTCACATGATTCTTTATTAAGGTTCTTGTCTACAAAATAACCTTCTTTTTAGGAAAGGTCAATACAGTACATTTAGAAATTTTTGTTTCAAGTGAAGATTGAAAGCTTTATTCCATTATGAGCCTTCCTGTCAATGTCCACTACACAATAACATTCATTTTTCAGATATTAGGACCCTATTTTCCTTCTATGCTATACAAAACATCATAATAACAATGGTATAATACACGGTACATCATAATTGTGAAGTTCAGTGTGTTTGTGATGTACTGTGAGACAGGCTTTATTCCATAACGGCACTAGTTTGTGGGTATGTTCTCAATCGATCAGTTTTCGATTTGGTTATGCCCAGCTTGTAATTGGTTTGAGTAAGTAGGCCTGAATACACTTTAGCAAATCCACATTGGGTCAAATTGTGTCAAACTTGATCAGGGATACGAATACATAAATACCTTGAAAGTGTTTCTTTGAAGGACTTTTCACCTTGTGACCTATAAATTGAACAGTTGCTATCCTCAGAAAAATGCTCATTGTCAGAATAAGCAGATTGAACCTTTTTGATTTTCAAAGAAACATTCCTTTGGAGGTTCTTGCGTCTGTTTCCCCTAATTGAATTTCTGCTTATCATGCATCACGCGACTAAATCAGGCATGCAGTCCATAATCAACAGTTGGAGCTTTTTGCACTCATATTGAGATGGTTCTACTTACTGTAACTTGGGTTAGACAAGACAGTATAGTAGTAACGAGCAGACAATGTAACAAAAACCTGGTGGTCTAGTTACATGATTTGTGGAGTGTGTCAGCCGGAGATCAGACTCAAGTTCTTTATGACTGAACTCATCATACCATAACTTTTAGGACTTAAGTTTTTAGATGTGAAATTTCTGGGAAAAATCCAAGTTTTTAAACATTAATTTTCGCGTCAAAATATCACTTAAGCGTTTCGTAATAAAATCTCAATAAAACCCCGAAAGGGACAAGCGGTAGAAAATGGATGGATGGATAAAAATACGATCTAGACATTTGTTGAACACTTTGTTGGTACTCGCTGTTTCTCTTGAATAAAAACGCCGCATTGAGTTGCAGGACAAACAATATGATAAGCAGCAAAGTAGACAGCCGTCAGCTGTATCTGTAGCCACACCCCCTCGGGTAATATACTTCCGGTGTCGTGACCTCTGTTTACAATCCGTCACCTCAAAAACATGCCTTCTCGCTTGCTACTAATACATGCTCTAGAACTACAACTGGCTCTGAACTAACAGTGTTCGGATTGTAATTAGCCAAACATGATTAGCAGCGAAGTGGACAACCATCAACGTTATGGCTCTGATCGCGATAATGGTTATCTAACTAGCAAACATGTTTAGGTACTCCAAAATAAATAGAAGAAAGAAAGAAGAAAGTTAGGACCATGGTTGAGATCTCCAAAACAAGCTTGCTAGTTTGCTAACCATCTAGCTGGCTTACTCCGTTCGCTCTCCGAGCCACAACGTTGACGTCTGTCCACTTTGCTGCTAAATATATTTGGATAAATACAATCCAAACACTTAGTTCAGAACCAGTTGTAGTTCTAAGTATTTATTAGTAGCCGGCAGGTATATTTTTTGAGGTGACAGATTGTAAACAGAGATATGGTTTCTAAATTTGAAATGTTTTCTGAGTTCTTTGCATGCATGTTATAGAATTTTACATTACATTGTAATGATAATAATGTTAGTAAATTATCTACTAATGAAACTAAAAATTATGTTGTACATTGCATGGGAGCCAAAATAGTTTGGTAGATGAGAATAAATCTAAAGTTAAAAAATAGTATAAAGATGCACCAAATTGCAGAAAATGTAGTCTTGATTTTTTTTTTAAATTACTTTCAATTGCAGCACTTTGTGCTGTTAAAAATGTTCCTCTTTTTTCCCCCTCTGTTTTCCTAAAAGGGTGCTCACATCTCCAAACCCATTTTTCCATGGATTCCATAATTTATGAGGAGGTATTGTGCTTGCAGTATTTTGTCTATTTAAGTCGTGCACTGCACTTACCACAAATGGAAGGACACTTGTTCTCTGACTGTCCACAACTTTAACCTGGTGTCCTGCCACCGCAGACCTGATCTAACACAAGGACAGTTGCATAACCCAGTCATTATGTTTTCTTGCATTCAGGTGCAACTTCATCTTGCTGGCTCATGAGAAGCAGGAAGTGATGACCTTGCACTAACCTCACATATAAATGATAAATGGGTTATACATGTATAGCGCTTTTCTACCTTCAAGGTACCCAAAGCGCATTGACAGTATTTCCACATTCACCCATTCACACACACATTCACACACTGATGGCGGGAGCTGCCATGCAAGGCGCTAACCAGCAGCCATCAGGAGCAAGGATGAAGTGTCTTGCCCAAGGACACAACGGACGTGACTAGGATGGTAGAAGGTGGGGATTGAACCCCAGTAACCAGCAACCCTCCGATTGCTGACACGGCCACTCTACCAACTTCGCCACGCCGCTCCATATGTCCATTTTGTTACATGCACACAATGTGATGCATTTTTTTCAGTCCAGCAAGATTTTATTTAATTAAAAGGAGGAATGCACCTTATGAATAAGTGGTTTGCGATTGTTATGTATTTGTTTGCTATTTGGGCTTACCAGATAAATTGTGTGCAGAGTAAATGTGTGCATGAAACCTGAAAGATAAAGTGTGCTTCAAAGTTGTTGCAGCAGCCCACAGCCCCTTGGAAAAAGAAAGGGGCAGCAGCAAAAAGAAAGCCATTTCAAGGGAGACAGGAAGCGCTTAGGCGTTTCACCTCGTGTTTATCGAGTTTGTCCCAGGAGAGAAGGCCAAAAACGGGTGTTGTAATGCAGTCTACAGACTAGAGAAGGTGGCGTTGACCGTGTGTGTCTGCCACACATTTTCTTGCACAACAGTCAAATATTTCTTGTTCTGCAGTGCCTTTGGCAGTAATGTTGCCACCCTTGATTTGTTTTCATGTTAATCTGCTCTGGAACTATTAGCGCATAAATTAAAGAGGACAACAAGAAAAGGATGGTCATATATCACCCTTGTGACTCCATTTAGTAAGACTCGGCTGCGTGCATCCTGTATAAGGTGATGCTGTGTAATGTTAAAGTGTAAATTTTGCCTATATTTCACAATCATTATTATAATCTTTTTTTTTTTTTTTGCATTCTAAATATTAAATAAATATGATCAAAAGTTTGATTACAAAGGAGCCAATGGCAGCTGCGCAATTTTGCCTGTAAAGCTCTTAAAAAACATCCAAACACCTCCCATTGAGGTTTTATGTACATGATGTAAGCATATATGTAATGTAGTGATGGGCACATTTATAATAACATTTAATATTTCCGTATTTTGATCATTTTAAGCATACGTGGTGCATTAATTTCAAAAATACATCACGTTGGCTTTTTTTATTCTTCATCACTGATTATTATTCACTGCAAACTTCACGAGAGTCAACAAACCTAATAAAACATTACTTATTGGATAAGGTCTGCTGTCATTGGGATTCCGACTGCTAGGATGTGCATATATTCCCATTAAGGTGAAGAATGTCTCATAATCCTCACAAAGAAATGTGAGGAACAAGGGGGGGACAAGCGTCTTTTCGTGTCATCCTTGTCAGTTTTGGGTCCTAAATGGCTGTCAAAGTGTACCAACTTGTCGGAATGCCTACTCAGACATCTAATGTATAAATAGTTCATCTGCGTCAATAGTTATTTATTGGATTTTATCGGCGAAATAGAGGAGATCCCATTGCCTCCGCTGTAAGCGGACTTTTATTTACAAGTTAGAACAGTGGTCCCCAACCACCGGGCGTTGCTGTGGATCGATTGGTACCGGGCCGCACAAGAAATATAAAAGATAATTTATTTATTTATTTTTTTTATTTTTTTATTTTTATTTTTTATTAAATCAACATAAAAAACACAAGATACACTTACTATTAGTGCACCAACCCAAAAAACCTCCCTCCCCCATTTACACTCATTCACACTCATTCGCACAAAAGGGTTGTTTCTTTCTGTTATTAATATTTCTGGTTCCTACATTATATATCAATATAGATCAATACAGTCTGCAGGGATACGTAAGCACACTTGATTGTATTTCTTTATGACCCAAAACAATTTTTAAAAATGCCCCTCCCCCACCCCCGGTCCGTGGGACAAATTTTCAAGCGTTGACCGGTCCGCAGCTACAAAAAGGTTGGGGACCACTGAGTTAGAATACATTTTTTTAAAATCCAGCCATCATGTCTTTCATAATGATTGTGAACTTATCGATAAGCAAAGTTCCCAAAAAAGTGCAGTTCCCCTTTAAAGTAATGTTTTTAACCCAAATGTATTCATAATTGCAAGCAGAATAGTGTCTAACTGTACACAATCTAACACTATTATTTTCCCAAGGTATTATACCTTATATAATGCTGGTGAGGATTTTCAAGCAGCCAGTTTGAAGTTCCAGTTACACGCTAATAATTGTTTTCAATATAACTCCTAAATAGTATTGTCCCAACTATCAATACTTACAAGTCAACACCAACACGCAAATACATCGATACCTGCTTTTTTCAGTATCGTTAATCGTTCCTACCGAAGACTGTACAACACGTGTGACCACAGAGCAGTCAGCGCCGAAGGAGAAGGCATGCTGTCTTTAAAAAATGAGCCAGCGTTTTTCATACATTTATTTAATCCTGTCAGATTTTGCTCTTCTATTTTGCTCTTCCTCACAAACCAAATAATGGAACTGTGGCGGTATGCATTGTAACTCTGCGTCCTAACACGGCAACTGCTTTGCCCAAGAATACAAGACATAGTAGAAGAGATCAGTAGCGGCAATTAACGATGTACTTAATGCATCAAAGGTGAAAAGAGATTAAGTGAAAGCGAAGAGTGAGTCTTAAATTACGCATTTGTTCAGTAATCAAATACAATTGGTCATTAAAGGCAAAATATTCGCTGTGTGAGTGAGAGTGGGCATCTGCCTCCACAAGCCCAGCAGGCAGTGTTACTACCATGTGCAATGCATGCAGAAAACTTGACCAACCTTGTTACAACACAACCTTAATCACTTTATCACTACTGCTAAGAAGACATATCTTAGAGACATTTTTTTCTCCATTTCATCTTATGTGTTTGTGCAGTGATGCAAGACCCAAAATAGACAAAATGCCCGGTCGGGGAAAATGGCACTGGGCATTTTAAAATGTAAATGTTACCATTTTCAAATTATGAAGGTACATACGCTGTCAACGTCATTGCTTCTTGCAAAACTAGTTTCTAGTTAAAATATTGGTCCGGTAGTTACATTGCTAGTAGCGGCTTAACTGCTGATATGCTAGTCGATGTGCTGGCTGCAGTAGCTAGTTTTGCAGAGTCTGTTCGAGGTCTGGCCGATTGTATAATCGTGATGAATTTGTGGTCGATCACACTAATCTGTTGTTAGCATATATTAACCTGATTAACCAAGCATTGGTCAGAAATGTCTGTGACAAGAGCCAGAGTCGACATTTTTCCGCTACAGTTCCGGTTGTACGGTACCGCAGATGTAAACAACTAATTTTTGTTGTTCACCTTATTTAATTTGATTTACTTACTCAGTTTATTAATGAAAAGAGTCTTTAATCTCTAGTTCAATTAATTTTTAGTACAGTGTGTAGGGTTGTCCCTATAACAAAATGTATTTTGATACTTTTCGATACTTTTTAAAATAAAGGCATCACAAAATTTTTTATTATTGTGTTTATTTTAACAGAAAATGTTATGGTACATTAAACATACCTTTCTTATTGCAATTAAAGAACAATGTTGTCTTTAAATAAGATAGTGAACATACTATACAACTTCTCTTTTAGTAGTAAGTAAGCCAACGAGTTACAAAGGCTCCTAATTTGGCTGCTTATGTATGCAGTAAAATATTGTATGCAGTAAAATTTTGTCAAAATGATGAGGGACAAGCGGTAGAAAATGGGTAGATTATTATACTTGTTCATTTACTGTTATTTTTCTGCTTACTTTCTGTTTTACCATGTTCTACCTACACTTTTGTTTAAATTTAATCAGCACTTATTATTCTGTTGTTTAGCTACTTTACATAAATTTTGGCTGATACTACAAATGTTGGTATTAATCCAAAACCAAGCAGCTACAGGGTCATACATTGGTGATAATTAAAGTTCTCCTAAGTTCATGGACGTATTTCCTGACTTTTAACAATAAAAAAAAAAAAAATTTTGTGATGATAAAAAAATATTGGCTTTTGTACTTTGTATTGTTACAGTCGATGTCTGTGTAGATCAGGGGTCACCAACGCGGTGCCCGTGGGCACCAGGTAGCCCGTAAGGACCAGATGAGTAGCCCGCTGGCCTGTTCTAAAAATAGCTCAAATAGCAGCACTTACCAGTGAGCTGCCTCTATTTTTTTAATTTTATTTATTTACTAGCAAGCTGGTCTCACTTTGCTCGACATTTTTAATTCTAAGAGAGACAAAACTCAAATAGAATTTGAAAATCCAAGAAAATATTTTAAAGACTTGGTCTTCACTTGTTTAAATAAATTCATTAATTGTTTTACTTTGCTTCTTATAACTTTCAGAAAGACAATTTTAGAGAAAAAATACAACCTTAAAAATTATTTTAGGATTTTTAAACACATATACCTTTTTACCTTTTAAATTCCTTCCTCTTCTTTCCTGACAATTCAAATCAATGTTCAAGTAATTTTTTTTTTTTTTATTGTAAAGAATAATAAATACATTTTAATTTAATTCTTCATTTTAGCTTCTGTTTTTTCGACAAAGAATATTTGTGAAATATTTCTTCAAACTTATTATGATTAAAATTCAAAAAAAATATTATGGCAAATCTAGAAAATCTGTAGAATCAAATTCAAATCTTATTTCAAAGTCTTTTGAATTTCTTTTAAAAATGTTGTTCTGGAAAATCTAGAAGAAATAATGATTTGTCTTTGTTAGAAGTATAGCTTGGTCCAATTTGTTATGTATTCTAACAAAGTGTAGATTGGATTTTAACCTATTTAAAATATGTCATCAAAATTCTAAAAGTAATCTTTATCAGGAAAAATTACTAATGATGTTCCATAAATTATTTTTTAAAGTTTTTCAAAAAGATTCGAATGAGCTAGTTTTTCTCTTCTTTTTTTCCGTTGAATTTTGAATTTTAAAGAGTCGAAATTGAAGATAAACTGTTTCAAAATTTAATTGTCATTTTTTTCCCGTGTTTTCTCCTCTTTTATACCGTTCAATTAAGTGTAAATATCATTAATTATTAATAATAACATAGAGTTAAAGGTAAATTGAGCAAATTGGCTATTTCTGGCAATTTATTTAAGTGTGTATCGAACTGGTAGACCTTCGCATTAATCAGTACCCAAGAAGTAGCTCTTACTTTCAAAAAGGTTGGTGACCCCTGGTGTAGATCCACCCACAGCATTTTTTTTTTTACATTCAGGAGTGCTAGTTTGCTGTTAGCAGTTAGCTATTGTATCTTCATAAGATTTGTAGTGAAGCATGTTTAACTATTCCTTGTCCTGCTGGAATGATGCTTGTAAGAAACTTCCTTTGTCGCCATGGAGGCAAGGATTAGTGATTTAGAAGTAGTTAAAACACTGCAGACTGTGGATGGATGTTAGCCGCTAACTAGCTTGCCATGTTTTAAAGCACCTCTTGCAGAGAAGGGCTTCAGTAATTAAAGCTTCACTTTTATTTTTAGTTATTGAGCCAACATGCGTCCATTCTGTCTCTTCAGTTTTCACACTGTTTCTGCTTGTAAGTACTGCGTGCGTGTGCTTTGCCTAGCATGCGCCTCTGCTCGTTTTGCCAGCACGACTTGACGACAGCGTGCTGTAATGTCTGTTTGAAAAAAAAAAGAAGTAACGGTATTATTCAGAGGCAGCATAGTACAGATATTGGTTCATTAGTACCGCAGTACTTTATTAGTAACAGTATACCATACAACCCTAACAGAGAGTGGAGCGGAGTTGCTCGTATTCTGTCATCCAATCACAGATGTGTTTACAACCAAATCATTTGGGGAGAGATACTCACAAGCACATGCACTTTTTGAGTTATGAGTTGGCAATCTTCTCAAAAATATATCTTTAATTGTTCTTGATATAAAAGAAAAGTGTTGATGGTAAATATCAATGAATAGATATTGCAGTGGGGCAGGGACTCAAATAGCTCCATGTGCTGCTTCAAGGGCATTCATCTATTGACTGGTGTCTCCTTTGTATCTATCTCCCTGTGTCCCATTATGACTACAGCAGCATCTGCTTGCACCACTTCCTTCCCTCATGCATTGATGTGCCATATGTAGATGGAAGCCATGCTTTTTGTCTCCCCTGCCTTTTGTCAGGTGCCAAATGAGTTTGCATGCATGGTGATTTGATTCTTTCTTTTTGTTACACATTTTTCTATCGCAGAAAAGAGACTGCATTTGACAGGTGTCACGTCGCGTTCATTGTCCTAACAGCTATGTCTCTAAGCAGTAAAACATGAGAAGAGTTTATCCAGGAAATTTAATTTAAAAAACGGCCTTTTCTTTTCTTTGTTTTCAAGTATTTCCCCTCCCCAGTCCAACCCTTTCCTTTTCTTTGTCACAGCCTCAACACAGGAACATGTGCTGTTGCCTTGTCTCATCACAACACTAGTTGTGTTTCTACCTTACCTCTGCCAAACACTTATGCACTGTTTTGTTGTCTGATTAACCACAAAATACCCCTGATCCATGCAGACTCTATGACTTGATTTTCAGTCATTACTTACATGTTGCCAAAAAATAAGAAATCTGTCCCATACTGGCAGGCCCGGCCCTAACCAATCTGGCGCCCTAGGCAAGATTTTAGGTGGCGCCCCCCCACTTCGGCAGTGAAGTGTATATACTCACAAGAAACCGAATAGCTTTGTCTTTGACCTTTTTTTTTACTTAAAGAAAGCAAATTAACAATCAGAATAGTTAACAAGATTTAAAAAAATATGGATAAATAAATGAATACAAAAAATAAAAAATGAATATATGAAATACAATATTTTTTACATACATAAACACAAAATAAAACGTGTCAACAAGTTGCATAAAATAAATTAAAAATACAATATAAATAAGGCACTGCACAAAACAAGATATCAAACCAGTATTACTTTAACAACTATATTACAAAAAAAGGGGATCCTACAGAGTTCTCTATTTGTGCTTTTTAATATTGCATTAACTAGAATGACTTACAAATTACTGTACACCAGGGAGTACTGTAATTACCTAACGTTACATTATTATTTTCCATAACAATTTAGCCCCCTCCACAATATTAACCCGACGTTAAAACAGAACTAGCTATTTATTGATTAGCAATTGCCGAATCATGTAACATTAGCTTAATGCTAAAAAGACAGGTTACTATCACATTCTGTAACAGACAAATAATTTCATGTAGGCTAACGTTACCTACCTGCTACCTCTGTCTTTTTCTCGTTTCTCCCCTTCTTTTCTCCCCTGGGCACCTGACAGTTTTGGCCGTTTTGACATCTTGAGTTGATATTTTTATGTGGTGACGTCCAAAAAGAGTCATGATACGGGAAGGGAGGGGGCGCACCGTGCCGGGGGAGGGGGGGCGTAATGTTGTAACAAATAATATTTCTATTAAATAGGCTTTACTTTGCATTTTAATTAACGTGGGATTATTTTATGTATTTAGAAATAATAGTACCAACTTTTTTTTTTTCCTCCAACATTTGTGGCACTGGCGTGGCGCCCCCTGATGGACAGCGCCCTTAGCATTTGCCTATACGGCCTATGCCACGGGCCGGCCCTGCATACTGGGGAAAAACAGTTGTAGCCTGAAAGTTACAGGGGGAAATGTTATAGGTGCACTCATGAATCTATTTGGTGGTAAATAAAGTCCCATGCCTTTGTGTCAAGTACCTGGACACAGAGGCCCATATACATTAGCTTCACTCTGGGCTCAATCTGTCATTTTTTCCACCCGCTTGGTTTTTGGATTGCTAATCTTTTGGCCACCTTAGTCCCATACCTTCTCTTCACGACCAAGCCTCCTTGGGTGTGACCACTTCCTAGCCCTCACATCATGTCCAGTCTCAGTGAAACCTAGACAATGAACCAGAGTTTCCTCTGCATTCAGTAGGCGGTTAGATCTCGTCTAGTCATCTTGGGCCTGGCGGACCCTTTCAACTCTTTCTTTTTTTTAACCCCATACTCACATCAGTGAGACAAAAGCACTAGAAAATACTTAAACAGAATACTGTATGGAGAAAAAATATTAAATACACGTGAAGTTGTTTTATTAGTTTTCATGTAGCACATTGTGTACTCGGCTGAGGTTGTACAGCCTGTACTCTGGTTTGAACTACTATGGGTTGTTGTGATAAGCACAGCAGCAGATGTGTGATGAGATGTTCAGAGAGGCAGACTCTGAGACCTTCAGCTGCTATGACCATTGCAGTAATACTCTTCAAGATACTATTGTATAGTATGCAAATTATTCTAAATAACTGCTTTAGAAACTATCAGTGTAGTGGCACAAAGGCTTTCTTGATATGTTTATATCATCTGAATTTCCCCCAGGGATCAATAAAGTACTTTATATTCTATTATATTCTATTATATGTTTATATAAGGCTGTAGGGGTGTAATGGTACATGTATTCATATCGGAATTAGCAAGAACCTTCGTATTGGTACATCTTCCTAATCATCACACATTAAAGTGTGCCTTGCATTCGGCGGGGCGCATCTTTTTTGATATACAAATGCAGTGTAACCCACTGCTCAGCCTTTGGATAGCAGGAATAAGTATTCAAGGAAGTATATTGTTATACCAGCACAAATGAGACACGTGAGATGGCACGGACTTGAGGTAGAAAGTAAACTAGAACTAAATTTGGCTTTGACGTTGCTGTAAAAGGGCTATTCAACTGACGGCTCGTGAGTTCAGTTAAAAAAACCTTGGAAGCTTAACATTTTTGCAGCAGATTACCAAAAACCCGTGAGCACTGTCATATAGATGATCTTTGACTTATTTTGCTGTGGGTCCTTAAAAACAGCAGTGTTTCTATAGACAGGGCTACTTTTTTCTGAATTTCGTAACTCTGACAAAATAGACAGGCAAAAATGTTTGCTTAGGATGCTGGTTCTTAGGCTTATACAAAATTAGAATAACAGCGAAGGAAAGAAGTCTGGCCCCAAGGTCCATAGCTTTCTGGAAATGTGTCCCCCAAAACAATTTACTGTAGATGAATAGCCTCGCTTTAGAATTTCTCCCCCCTTCTGTTTGGGAAAACTTTGCCTTTCAGTGAGATACGTAAACGAACAAATAAAAGTGGATAAGAAGAAAGCAGTATGCTGTCATTGTTAAGTCGACAACGGGAACAGCGCTACAAACTATTAATGCTGCTGCTGCACATTAGCCAGCAAAGGACTTTAATCAACTAAAGAGAAAATAACCATTCACACTGCTCAAACTCTACTGTTGTACTTTCATTGCATTTTCCTATAAAGAATAGCTGAAAACAAGTGTGTTAAGTGTGTTTTGTCAAACGAAAGGACATTTTGTCTAAGAATTTGGCATTGTTTGACTCAATCATTGTCATATACGGCCAAATACTGAACAACTTATTTACACATGCAGTTAGTTTATAAAATATCCCTTAATACTAAATAATTGCAAACATTCAATTGTGTCTCTAAAAGCAAATTTAGTTCAGTTCCACTCACTGTTATTTAATGTGTGTGTTACTAAAATAAACAACAAAAGAAACAAAACTAGAGTGTTTTAAACGATCAACAACTACGTTCACATTCTTAATAAGTGAGGCTATACTTTCATGTTGTGTGGGTGAGCAAGCAGGTTGTAAGTCTGAAAGAAGACATATTTTAAAACGGATTCTGTCAGGCGATATCTGATCATGCCAAGTGTTTCCCGACTTTCCCGACAGTAATAACACCACTGTGTTATTACTGTTAGTGTCTGAGCATGGCCTCAGAGAGTGCAGGCTTCTTGTTATATAACATCCCGAGAAAGACAACAAGCCCACTAATTTAATTGGGACTTATATATCCAAGCCAGGGGTTTCCAAAGTGCTTTCCGGTGTTTATTTGTGGGCCACAGCTTGTTTTTTATTGGTTCACAAAAAATCCTAAAGACAAAATAAACATGTCCAAGATTAGAACATCACACTAAAAATTAAACACATAAATGGCTCTTGCTCTAATTCCCCCCAAAATTGGAATCTAAAAAACCAAAATGTACTACAATCTGTGCGCCTTACCGTACTGTATATGGTCTTTGATGGTTTCCGTGTGTCCTGTTACGATAAACGTGTACACATTTCTAAAAAGATATGGTAAGTTTTGGAGTATGTGAAAGCCCTCAAAAAGGTTTCAGTTGGCGCAATAATATTAGTAAAGAAGAAGAATACATTAATAAATAAAACACAATTTTACACTAATTTACTTTGTTAGCTACAACAAAAAGCTAAGTTGTAGATGTTTTGTTCAGATAGTTTAGCATATTTTGATTAGTATTAATATATTTAATATACAAAATGTATCAAAGTGATCCCTGCATCCTTCAATTTTTATGTATGTGGCCTTTGCTTGAACAGGTTTGGACAACCCTTACCTAAGGCAAAAAAAACCACAGACTAATCTTTTTAACTTTCATCATGCTCTTAAATAAAAAATAATAATATTGCTTTCCATTGTAAAAGGAAATATCTCTACATTTTAGTCACATCCTCCATGGTCATGTCTGTGTGGTGCAAGTTGTATTTAAGAATAAACTACAAACATTAGCATTCCCTTCTGTCAGAAATTGGTGCCAAAATGCTTTAACTTGGGAGTTATTGATGCGTCAGGGCTCCCATGCACAGCCATAAAGTAGTAAACACAACTTCATGCAAACCTGTTAGCTTAACTGTTAGCAGATAAGTGACCTGTATGTTTCCTCAAAATCAAACTGGCATTGCTTTATGGTTTTGGGCAGTGAAAAGAGAGCTCTGTTAATGCTAAGGTTAATCATACCCCACCTCATACATGCATACACTTCCTGTGTAAACATGGGCGCTACCCCAAACATTTTTCTTGCCACCCCTTCTTTGCTTCCTGCGTATTCCATGATGAGCTTTCTCCAGCTTTTTCCTCAACACACACCAATACAAGCATGTTTTCTTGCAGCCCATGCCTTATTTTTATACTTGCACCTCTCCATTGATGTCATAAATTACGAAACAGAATCTCAAATCACCTCCTTTTTGGCATGATAATTAAATACAATTAATTATACAGAGAACATTTAGGCTGTAAGAAACTATCAAATTTGGATATTTGGCCTTAAAAGACCTGAGAAAGTGCTCTATTCTGGAAATATGTCTTAAAGGAGTCATGTTATGATTTTTTTGTACATTTAAAACACAACCTTGTAGTAGTCTACATAACATGCAATAGTGGTTCTTTGGTCAGAATTTTGCATTGATTATGTGGGCGTTTTGTAGGCTGCCTATTTACGTGCGTCCCTTTTGACAGCGTCTTCTCCCCGTTAAGCCTTGTTGTAGTTTTTAGCACTTCCATATTGAGTCTGCTGACGGATGTAGACTAGAACTATATGCTACTTTGTATTAGAAATGGTAACAGCTGAGAATGCATGTGCATGTACAAGCCGCGCCACAACAAGAAGATAAGAGAAAAAGAAGGAACCTGTAGACTACAATGGCGGGCTCGCGATAAGCTCCTCGGGTAAAACTTTACCATGTATATATCTGCTGACATGAAGGAAGAAAGGCAAGATTGTTTTTTAAATTACTCCGACATTTCTCCATGGTTTGATTTCATATTTACAGGACTTATGCATATTTCAAATACACAATAGGCAAGACAAGTTTTTTTTTTTTCACAATAGTACACTTTAAGGATGCTGACGTTTATAAGTGCCAATGTGTGTGTCTCAAAACAAGACCCTGTGTGAACATCCACCCCCTAGTAATAAAACATGGAATGGAAAAGCACAATAGAACATTGTTAGTAGTACATCTTAGACGTTGCCTTTACTCCGATGCCTTGGAAGGGTCCATGCTAATGTGTCTTGTTTTCCTCACATGACTCAGGTTTATCCTTGTTTAGTCATCTGACTAAATTATTTGGACACTCCCATTTTATGCCAGCAGGTGACAGCATTGATCTCACACTTGATAGTTGCTAGTCACTGTGGATCAGTGTGTGAAAATTGCACTATCCAAGCCACAGTGCACACTGTTGTGATCCAGTAAATGTCGTAATATCAAGGTAGTGCTTTGGTTTGGTTTGTTTGGTTTATGTTTGGTTCAGAAATGTTCTGAACTTTTCGCAGTAGCTGGAATGAAAACAGATCAGCATTTTTTTCTTGTGTGCTTGCATCAGCGCCAAGGTCATTGTAACCGTGCTATGAAAAGCTATGTTCTTTCCCCTTTTTTGAGGGATTATTTGAGTTCTGGGAAACGTTTCCATTTGGTAAAGCATAATGCCATGCTTAAGTCATGCACACATTTACATTACACAGTATTGATGTTGAAATGTACCTACATTTTGTATTGATTAGAGAGTGGTGAGGTCTTTTACTTTCAAACCTCAAAACTCCTCACAACTAATAACCCTAATACTTTGACCCTATTGCAATTAGCAGGACAGAAAGCCTCATTATTACTTCTTTTTTATCTGCAAAGCCACATTCGGTTTGCCCTCTAAACACCTGGGAACCAAGGGCATGACACTTCTTATTCCAGAGTTCACAACCTCTCCTGCCTCTTCTCTAACTTGACCGTTAACCCTTGTCTGTTTCGTGACAAACGTTATAGCTGACCCTGCACCTGAACTCTCACAAACATGCTCGTGTGTGTATGCTCTAAAACTTGACAGACAAGTGTTAGGCTGCCCGAGTGGTGAATAATGGGATGCGCTGAGACTCTCCCCGGTTAAGGAATGTAGCAAGGAGGAGTGCAGTGTTCGTCCAGGGCATGCTGTGACAAGCTCCCACACTGAGGCAAACTCGATCGCTTCTCCTCACCACTCTTCTGTCTGTTAATACACTCATTTACTGTCACTGTTTTTCAATGTCATTTTTCACTTTACTGTCTTATTTTTAATTGTATTTCTTTCCACTCTCTTGATATGGCCTCTCCCCACTCAGGCCCATTCCTGTAGCTATCATGGTGTTTATTCTATGCAGTATCCATAGTGATGCTGAGTTATGAACTTGCGGACATAAGTCTGGTATTTCTCATATCCTGTCTAATCATTTTGATAAATCTCTTTCTCCAGAACATTGCCTGATGTAGTGCTGCGCTACTTTTCTGACTTTTTGGCAGACTTTATCTGGAGTTAATGCCAGCAACTGTTATTGGCTCAAGAAAGAGCCAAACTAATTGTAATTTTCCGATTTAATTCGGATTCCTTTTTTGAGATTAGTGTTTATTTCTACTGTTGAGGCAGTCGTTGCACACAGCTACCTGTCAAACAAGATAAAACACATCTGTTCTTCAACTGTATTTCATGTTGTTGTTAGTTCTCCCTGTTTCCTCTTTGTTTAGGCTGTATGATCAGGGTTATTTGGCATGTCTCAGCATGAAGCCCTTCCCCTACAGGAATGTAGAGCAAAGATTTCAAGCCAGAGAGACAGAGAGAGAAGAGTGCAAGACCGACCAATGCTAAAGCCTAAAAAGTAGAAGGAGTTGCTCTTTTAAAAAAAAAAAAGACTGGTGCTGGTTGGTGCACTGTTCAGTGTCTAAGCACAAGTGTGAGTGTTTTTAGTTATAGTTGAATAGTTTGGTCATTAAGATATAGACTTTGACTCACCTGTGCCTTGTTGTCACCTCATCAGAACTGAGCTGTACAGAATGCTTCATAAAGATGTTCTATACAATTCACATACATCTTTTTCATGTGGTGATGTTTACTGCTTTCGTTCACAACCATTATGCAAGACAAGAAGACAGATGTATTTTTTGTATGCATTTTAACTCGTAAATAAAAGTCTGCCTATAATGGAGTCAATGGGAGGTCCTCTAGTTTGCCCATAAAGCCCTCTCAATAACCATCCAAAAAACGCCAACAATACTCCATTTACATCTCGTGACTTCAATGTTACCCAAATATTAGTGATATTGTTATAAGCGCTAACGCAGACAAACTATTATAGCAGCTTCGCTATCACAGAGAGCTAACTAACTTTTGTGGCTATGTTGACATCATCAGCTGGTGAGCTGCTTCCTCGCCTCGGTGCTCATGAAAGTTTATTCTAGATAATAAATCATGCCTCTCACCTTGATAGTAGAGGGTTGAGGACATAATCCCACAAGTTTGTCAACTTTGGCATCCAATTTAGACCCGGGAATGGTGAGAAAGACACGAAAAGACGCTAGGTTCTGCCCTCCTTTTTTCTCATCTAAACGGTAATATATGAACAACCCATCTGATCCCAGTGACAGCTGACATTGTACAGTAAGTGATGTATAGTTATGTGTGTTGGCTCTAATGAACTCTGCAGTGAGTAGTAATCAGTGATGTTAAAGCTCCACTTAAGATTGTTCAGTTTAGTTTGATTTTGACAGCGCCACTGGACCAAAGCAGTAGTGTTTTTCCTGAAGGAAGACCACATTTCCTATGACGACCAGTGCATAGTCTTGCAAATTGTCAGAAACTACTGTCATGTTCATACAAACTGACACGATAATACAACAATGATTCAATATGACTGATCTTTGCACAGTACAGACCTACATATTTTACTCAAACTTTATATTTGCGATTTGCAGTCATCGCATTTTGTCTTTATACTGTACTTCTGAGTTTGTTGCTTGGCTGGTCGTGTTAATGTGGAACTGCGAACTATCAAGCTGGTGGATGTTTTTTGCTGCCACGCAAATTTCCCATAGCTAACATTAGCATTATCATTTTGGTTTGAGCATCGACAATTAGTTACTAGTCCAGCAGGAACAGAGCCAAGGTAGTATCGGTATGAAATCCCTCCTCGTCTTTGAGCTCACGCCAGCGAGTAAAAGCTAATGTTTTTCCTTGACTGTTCTTCTATCCAGGTTGCCTCCCTTTTTTTTTTTGTCTCCTCAGACAAAACTTTTCGTTTATTTGGTTGTTTTGCAGCTTCTGCCATAATAGCAGTAATTGCACGTAGGCATTTGCATCAACTTCGGTCCTCGCAACGAATGGGGAAAGGGGTAGTGACGTATGCCGTAAAGCAAGTCAGCACATTTGTAGTTTTTTGTGTGGCAGGGTCCCTGCCACCTTCCTCAAAGTTCCTATCACTATGACAGATGTATTATCCTCAAAGTTAAGAAAATATTTTATATAGTTTGTAAAGTTACTTAGCGCTGGAAAGGAAAAAGTGAATGCTTTGATCCGTTTATAAAATTAACGCGGCCCTGCATGCTTAAAATGATCAAAATACATAAATATTACACGCTATTATGAATGTGCCTCTTACTACATTACATATATACTTAGAGCGTGTATATAAAACGTTGATGGAAATGTTTGGATATTTTACTAAGCGCTTTTTAGGCAGAATAGAGCGACTCCTATTGGCTACATTGTAAAAAGACTTTTGCTCACATTTATTTACTAGTTAGAATGCATGAAAAACAAAAAAAAATGTGTGCTTGTCTTACATAAGGATTGTGAATGATAGGCAACATTTAAAAAAAACTGCAGTTCCTCTTTAATATTACAAAATCTGCCTTTTAAAGAAGAACTGCAATTTTTTGAGAATTTTGCCTATTGTTCACAATCATCATGAAATACATGATTTTTTTTTTTTTAATGCATTCTTAGTATTAAATAAAAATACTATCAAATGTCTGCTTACAATGAAACCTATGAGAGCCATTCAGTTCTGCCTGCCTATAAAGCCCCTAAAAAAACATCAAAACACCTTCTACATGATGTAAGTATACAGTATATGTAATGTTGTAATGGGCCCATTTTTAATAACATTTAATATTTGCGTATTTTGATCATTCATACACTGCGCATTCATTTCAAAAACGCATTACGACTATTTCTTTTTTTCTTTTCTGCATCACTGATTTATTCTCACTGCAGACTAAGCGAGCAGACAAACATAATAAAACATCACTTACTGTGCAAGGTCTGCTGTCATTAGGATGCAGAGTTCTAGGATGGTGATATATTCCGATATAGATAAAAAATGTCTCATAATCCTCTCGAAGAAACGGTGGTGGGCAGGCGTGGGGTAACAAGCGCTTTTCGTGTCGTCCTCGCCAGTTCCAGGTCCTAAATGTCTGTCATAGTGTCCAAACTTGTCGGATTATATGCTTAGCCATCTACTTTTCAGGTGAGAGGCATGATTTATGATCGATCTACAATAAACTTACAGGGAAATGAGGAAACAGACAACTTGATGATGTAAACATAGGGAGAGACATGAAAGTGATCACGTCGCCGCTAAAAATTATTTGTCTGTTAGCGCTTATAATAACATCATTAATATTTGGTTAATATTAAAAACACAAAATGTTAATTGAGTATTGTTGGCGCGTTTTGAATGGTTATTTATCTGATTTTATGAGCGGAATTGGTGCCGCTGTAAGCGGACTTGTATTTACAATTACGGTATTTAATATTTAGAATGCATTAAAAAAAATCAATCTGTCATGTCTTTAATAATGATTGTGCACGATAGGAAAAATTCCCGAAAAAACTGCAGTTCCCCTTTAAATTTTAATAAATCTGTCTTGAAAAGTAGATGGTTTTGCTTGGGTTATGTTTTTTTCTTTTCTTGTTATTAGAGTTTAGGTCGTCGGGTTCAGTAGCAAAACTAGTTTCCTGGCCTCGTTGACCTTTTATTCAGGTCCATAGAAAACCCAGGGGCTCTAAAGGCCTTCAGTGTGCACTGTTTTTTCTGGCTAAGACCTTGCCTAAACACACTGCACACACCCAGAATGCTGGCCCAAGGGATACCATGGGGGGAGTATTCCGGGGCTACATGTGTGCAGTTGAATTAACGAGATTATTTATGTACTTGCATTTTTGTAGTCTGCACTTTGATTCTTATTGGTGTGTCAGTTGCTGATATATATTGATTGGTACTATTTTTTGTCACCTAGGCCACAAATAATTTATTACTGTGCAAATATTATTAATGGATTAGATTTTATACAGCGCTTTTCTAAACATTCAACGCACTTCACAGAGACCCTTCATGTAGTTATGTTGTTTGTGTTGATTATAAGCACTATTACATAATAACAACCAATTTCCAATTAACCTTATTTCAGGGAACATTTTGGGACATTTTTGAAAATTCCATCAAAATTTGACCTCAACTGTTATGTTGATAACAAACACACAAACAAACCCTGGCGTAAACAAAATCTCTTTTGCAGAAGTAAGAAAGTATGCATCTTTCGTCTCGATTGTTTTCAAGCCGACACAGAGCCAAGAGCCAGCGGGTTACGTCACACCGCACAGAAGGAAATCACCCAAAAAAACTGCGCCGCAGTAAATCCGCGTAAACTGAAAAGCTACTTGATATATTCTCAATCCATCTATCCCTCCATTTTCTACCGCTTGTCCCTTTCACTGTCGCGGAGGACCTGGAGCTTATCCCACCTGCCCTCAGGTCGCCACCTCATAAACCTTCACTTTTAGAAAATATATTTGAAGTTAGCAAAGCTAAACACCAATTTGTGGGATATTTTAAATTATTAAAAGTTAAATTGTTAATTAACTTTTCTGAGTAACAGCATTTAAGGGAAAAGCGGTAGAAAATGGATGGATGGATATAAAAATGTCCGCTGTTGAAAGAGACTACGCAGAACATTGTTTTACAGTTGTTACACTAGATCAGGGGTGTCCAAACTATGGAATGCGGGCTAGAGCCTACCTCAGCTGCAGGGCCAACACAGATAGGCAATTACATTAATTATCCAGTATATTAATTATATATCCATCATATCAATGTAAAATATAAATAAAATATATATATATATATATATATATATATTTTTTTTTTTGCGGTAACTTTGGACATCCCTGCACTAGATGTTTACATTGTCACTTCAAAGACACTCAACTGTGAGTTTCATTTTAATATTTGCTTGAAACTAGGGATGGTCCCGCACAATGATATGCACTTTGTTGTAATAAATATGATTACAAGATTTGAGAATCATTTTTGTGTTCAATTACACTTAGTGTTTATCAAAAAAGTTCTGCCACTTCATTTCACACACTATGGCATTATTAAGGAATTGTTTTTATTTATTTTTTTACATATACCGCAATAATATTGTACTATGGCCTTATTTCTGTACCTTGAGATTTTGATACGGTTTCATCCCTATTATTGAACAGTTTTGCCTTTAATTACAGAGACCAGACTTTGTAGCTGTACAAATGTGTTTTATTTAAACAGCCCGTCTCTGCTGGTCATATTGGGATACAAAAAACACTGTTGGAGATACGTTATCAAACTAATTATCTTGAGGTGTACAATCACAACAGTAGCGTTGTTGTCTGCCACACGGATCCACAGTTGACCATTTTCATTATTTAAACGGAAATAATGTTGTCTCTTTCAAACGTCCACATTGAGGCAAATGTGTTCATTTACAGATTCCCCAAGACTGTTGTGTAAAACAAATGCCAGGGCAAGATTATTTGTATCCAGTATAAGTTGAATGCCCCATAAGTGGAATGTGAGGAAGTTCTCGAATTTGTAATATTAAAGTGTATGTCATTGTGTTTCAAGCTATGACTAGCTAGTTGTAGTAGCAACTTCTCCGCTGCTACATCCATCTGCATCTGCTCCGATTGTGACGCATTAGCTCCTGGCCTGAAACCAGTGTTTTCTTTGTCTCTCTTATGTGGAATGACCACTTTTGAACCTAACCTGTCAGGTCAGCCAGTCATTTCTCTCACAGCAGAATAGGGAATAGAAGCTAGCAACAAAAAAAATATCATTTTAATTTATTTATGATACGATTGCTCATCGCTTTAGCTTTTCGGGTGTTTTAAATATTTGCTGTCAAGTATTTCCTCACTGGATAAGAAAGGTTTTTTACCATGGGTTTTTGACATTCCACCACAGCGTATTCATTTCAACACATGCCTCAGAACTGTGGTGTTCTGACGTCAACGCAGTAATGATTTGAATTGCTAGCATTTCTTTTTCCACCGCTGTCTTTGTTTTCATTGTGCTATCTGTTTGGCTGAGCAGTTATTACTGCTGCTTTTGCGTGCATCAGCATTTGCATGCACCTTAGGCAAATTCACACTTGATAAAAATAACTTCTCATCATTCGACAGCACTAACCTTAAGTGAATGTACTATAAATAATGGCATCAAATATACTTGCATATTGTCAGTGTCGAACTGTAGTCTTAACTCAGCATATTCAGGTTGGCCATAACTGCACATTTTTTTAGCAGTATTTACTGAATAAACACAGCTGTAATTCTGACTATATTGGTATCACAAGATAAATAAAACATCACACACACACTGAGAAGAAGCCATTAAACCTTTAAATATGTATCTTAAAGCGTTGGAAAACTAACATCGGCAATGACTTCTCCACTGATAGAAAGCGGCGATCGTAACATAAGTTAGAGTGGAAGCGCATGACACTATCAGTATAAAAGTATCTGTATAATCATAGAAAATTCTTAATAAGTAGTCTAACTTATTTGTGGCGATCCAAATGTACCTGTGGCAGGCCGCCACAAATAGAAAACTGTATGAGGTAAACACTGCATGCTTTTCTTTTTGAAGATGTATATAGATGCAATATAACGTCTGGCTATAGCAGGTGGCCAAGTTGTGTGGTGTCATATATTGGCTGCACTGGGGGAAAAAGGTAACTATGTAGCATTGGCAGAGAAAGAAGTGTCTCACAATGGAATGTGGCTGTTACTTTCCATCCACGTCAGATGTTGCGTAAGCCTTTGCCCAGGGGTCTAAGTTGTGGAGCTCAATAGCACCATTCATGTCGCCACCTCTTCTTTTAGCCTGAACCTGACAATATACAGGTTAGGGGATATATTACCTTTTTATGTTACCTTTTTAAGCAAAAACAAAACTCTCCTTGAAATAATAAGAAAAAAATGGCAGACCTTCGTCAAAGGGAAAAATGTAAAATGATAAAGACACAACATATGAAGTGTCATTGAGGGTTAACAGTAAAACTACTCATTATAAAACATCTGATGTAGATACAGATTGTTCATCAACAAACCCCGAGGCCAATGCCAGCATCCTTATAGGCGGGTAGCGCAAGAGTAAAATACAAACACTTGCTTCATGAGAATTAAACATAATTTGACATAATACAGGACATGTGCAGTTTCAAATAGTCTAATTTGCGTAACTGGCCATGACACGTGTGCATCCATACATCCCTTTCAAGCAGAAGGCAGGGTTCACCCTGGACAAGTTGTCACTTCATCGCAGGGGCCGACGCATGTGCAGACATTTTTTTTAAGCCTAAAAAATTTTCATGTAAAAAGTAGGGGTGTAACGTTACACAAAAATTTCGGTTCGGTACGTACCTCGGTTTAAAGGTCACGGTTCGGTTCATTATCGGTACAGTAAGAAAACAACAAAATATACATTTTTGGGTTATAATAACATTGATTTTGATGTTTTGAGCAATAACAGTTTGAAAGAAAAAAAACAGCTTTGTTTTATTAGTCAACATTGCAACTTTTTCTAAATTACATTTAACCTTTAAGCTTTTTTATTTCACTTTTGTTATGTTTTTGTTTATTTTCATAGTATTTTTAGAATGTGCCGTGGGCCTTCAAAACATTAGCTGTGGGCCGCAAATGAGTGGACACTTTTGACACCCCTGCTATAGATAATACACAATTAAATCTGATAAATCTATGGATAAAAGCAGAGCCTGGTGACGCATGCGTGTTTATCATAACTCTCTCGCTCTCTCTGTCTCTGCCCCTCCCTCACGAATGCTGCTGCGCGCACAATTTGTTTTGTCTTTAACCCCTTTTTAACCCTGAACGTACATTGAAAAAACACGCAACCCTAACTCAAAATGCCGGACAATCGAGGCATTTAAGAAACTCCGCCCTGACAGCTCCGCAAAAGAGGACATGTCCGGTGAAAAGAGGACGTATGGTCTTTCTATCGTAGCCCGTTAGCTGCTAGCATGCCGTGTGTTGTGCCTCGGTGTGCATTGTTTACTCAACGTGCGTTACGCTACTTAATATGTCCGTGTGGAAACTCGTTCGGTACACCTCCGAACCGAAACGGTTCAAAACAAATACACGTACCGTTACACCCCTAGTAAAAAGACATCTTTCTATTATTATTAGTATTGACATTTCCACGTTTTTTGTCACATTATGCCTTTTTGCTCCCATTTTTCCAAGATGATCTACGGTCTGCAAATATATTTGCTTTACGTATTTCAACAGTAAGGCAAAGTGTAGCCAAACCACGAAAGTTTTTTTCCTCTGTCTTGTTAGCACTACGGCGAGTCATGACTCTTGCTAGCCAAAAGCTTGTCTACACGCTCCCACCACTTTCACAGCAGTGGTAACGCACACATTCACTGGGCTTTTGCAGATGTCATGTCATGTTTAATCACAGCTTGTATTTGATTACCTAGTAAATGCATGACACAAGAAACAATTCTTGCCAGCAATTTTTCCTCTCTCCTACCGTGTAGGAATTCGAAGAAGAATTACAATGCATAAGTACAAAACCCAAAACCAGTGAAGTTGGCACGTTGTGTAAATCGTAAATAAAAACAGAATACAATGATTTGCAAATCCTTTTATATTCAATTAAATACACTGCAAAGACAAGATATTTAATGTTCAAACTGAGAAACTTAATTTTTTTTTTCAAATAATCATCAACTTAGAATTTAATGGTAGCAACAAAAAAAGTTGCCACAGGGGCATTCTTACCACTGTGTTGCATCACCTTTCGTTTTAACAACACTCAGTAAACGTTTGGGAACTGAAGACACCAATTTTTGAAGCATTTCAGGTGGAATTCTTTCCCATTCTTGCTTGATGTACAGCTTAAGTTGTTCAACAGTCCGGGGTCTCTGTTGCCATATTCTACTCTTCATAATGCGCCACACATTTTCAATGAGAGACAGGTTAGGTCTACAGGCAGGCCAGTCTGGTACCCGCACTCTTTTACTACAAAGCCACGCTGTTGTAACACTCAGTAAACGTTTGGGAACTGAAAACACCAATTTTTGAAGCGTTTCAGGTGAAATTCTTTCCCATTCTTGCTTGATGTACAGCTGAAGTTGTTCAACAGTCCGGGGTCTCCGTTGTCGTATTTTACGCTTTATAATGCGCCACACATTTTCAATGGGAGACAGGTTTGGACTACAGGCAGGCCAGTCTAGTACCCGCACTCTTTCACTACGAAGCCACGCTGTTGTAACACGTGCAGAATGTGGCTTGGCATTGTCTTGCTGAAATAAGCAGGGGCGTCCATGAAAAAGATGTTGCTTTGATGGCAACATATGTTGTGGGGATATCCTTTACACACTGATGTCAGTTTTTGATGCAGTAACTGAGGGATCGACGGTCACAGGCATTCAATGTTGATTTTCGGCCTTGCCGCTTACGTGCAGTGATTTCTCCAGATTCTCTGAACCTTTTGATGATAAGGACCGTAGATGGTGAAATCCCTTAATTCCTTGCAATAGTTCATTGAGAAATGTTGTTCTTAAACTGTTCGACAATTTGCTCACGCATTTCTTCACAAAGTGGTGACTCTCGCCCCATCCATAGGTTGAAAAGGATTTGCAAATCATTGTATTCTGTTTTTATTTACGATTTACACAACGTGCCGACTTCACTGGTTTTGGGTTTTGTATTTGTTGTGGGCCAAATGTATTTGTGATGGTCTGCCACAAACAATTTAATGTATTGGAAACACTGATGTAACACTTATGAGACGTGCTTCCATAAATTACCTAAAAACATATTTTTGACATTTGCACTGTGGTTTGTAAATACGACACTCACTAAGAAGAATAAGTAATCGCGCGTAGCTACACTGAGGAAGTATGTCACTTTTCTTTACTTTATGCAGGAATAAAGGTGATGAATTGTTCTCTATTTTATATTATTTTTTTAATTTTTAAAGGCCAAACGGCTGTTTTTGTTAGTTTTTCCAGTAGCCCCATTTAGTCGAAGGACAATAACCTGCATGTTCGGTTAACTGGAGACTCTGAATTGTTCATAAATGTAAGTGTGAATAGTTGTTGCTCTAGTTGTGCCTTGCATGGCCACTGATTGACTGGCGACCAGTCCAAGGTGTACCCATCCTCTTGTCCAGTCATCTTAGATAGGCTCCAACTCAAAGGAGAAGTGGTAGAAAATAAATACATATTCTAACAATATAATACCTTAGTCATATTTCCATACAAATTTGAAAATCACCCATTTAGTACACACTCTCCTTTTCTCCCTCTCTCTCACTGTGCTGTTTTCTGTATTCTTTATGGGTTAGACCATGTGGGCGGATGCTATATTTAGCACCAAGGGAAAAGTCAGTACCCTGCCCTGGTCTCCGCCATTCCCTCCCACCAATGAGCCCCCCACCCTTTCCCAATCTGGTAAGCAGGAAGGGAGTCACTTATGCAGCCTGACTGTGCCACAAGGCGCCTGTCAGTCCCACTGTCCCTTTGATTATTTCAGATAGTTTAATTGGATCACATAGGGGCTTTTAAACACAAACAAGCGGCGCCTCAGAGGGTCCAAAAGTAATTATTCTCAACTGGCATGTCTGCAAATGCACACTTTAAATTGCAATCGTGCATGCACATACAAGCATCCCTGCTCCTCAAGATCTTTTTATCTTCCTCTCAACTTGTTGTACCACCCACATACATTATATGCACATAGCTCGCGTGATCCCAAAGATTTGTGCGTCTTTGTGCTGGTCCGCTTTTCCTTTTACTTTTGCAGCTGTGCGATTTCACAGGTTTGTTTAAAAGGATAGTCAGACAAAAACACTGTTGAAAAGAAAGGAAGGCAAGGAGATGGTATAAAAAGTAATATAACATTGAAGACAGTGAGGGAAATATGAGGGAATACACTACATTAGTAAAGTAAAGAAGAACTTATACAAATTTTAAAAGCGTGTAAGCCTGGACTATTGCAGTCTGAAATGATTTGTATACATAGGTTCTGGTTATGTATGTTCATATAATTCCTAGTGGTGTCAATAGTTTTTTTTAATCAGATTAATCACACTTTTAAAATTTGATTAAAGGCAATTAACTTAAATAATTTAAAAAGACTCCAATATTTTGACCCAAATTCCATTTTTTTGTCCGAATGTCATACAAGAACTTTTTTTTTTTAATGTTTAACTTGCTTACAACTAGTCATTTATTTGCTCAAAACGGCTCATTGAAGTGTATTTTCAAGTGAAACCTGCCACCAAGCACACCAGTCAGCGTCTCATCACTCATGTTTGCATTGGAGTATACATATTGGAGTATATATATTGACCTGAAAACTGACCATATAGCAATTTCTCAGGTAACCATACTGTAAAGTAAAGCAGCGCAGATTTGCGGTCAAAATAAATTGTGTGACTAATCTGCTTTTAAACAAAATGCTAAATTGTTTGTGATTAATCACATGTGTTGAATACAGTTTTTTGTATACTTGGTAATAAAAAGTTGTGAATGTCTTTATTGATATACATTTCTGTTATATGAGAAGCAGTAAAATTTAAATAAAAATTTTGGTTGTTTTCCCACTTAAAAAATTACATTAAGTTAGTGTAGTGCAGGGGTGTCAAACGTACAGCCCAACCCGCGAACAGGTTTTATCCGGCCCGCGTGATGAGTTTGCCAAGTAAAAAAATTAGCTGCTTTTTAGGGGGAACGAAAGAAACTGCTGTTCTAAATGTGTCCACTGGATGTCACAATAGCAATTATGTTAGGCAAGCAAACGGTTTATACCGGGGCCAAGCAAGAGGTACACAGTAAAGGGGTACTGTGGCTCCTCCTCCTCAACCCACAGAAACTTAAAACCTGCCGTTTTATGTCTTCTGCTTTGAACACCGTCGTTTGGCATCCTCGTTGCCCCAAAATGTCTCTGTCAAACACGAGAAAAGTGAACTCAACCCTCTTGAATAGTTTTTACATCCGTTTCTTACGGTTTGTTGAGTTAGCTCTGTATTGATATGTGGACATGACAAAAGAGGTATTAGATACCTAGAAGAGTTTACCTGTTGTGTTTTTGTTCAATCCCAGAAAGACTGTAACATAAAGTTTAATCCTGACTTTGTAGATACACTGAGACGAAGTCTAAACTCATTGTGTTTTTGAAACTGCACCAATTTCCTCAGAATTTTCAACAGACTTGAAGTGTTTTGTCCAGAGGATTATTTGTGATTTGCACGTTTTCATAATGTGCTTGTTTTTTTTTGGGCCAAACAAACACCAACAAAGAAAACAACCTGAAGTTGTCTTTATTTTTAAGTTATCATGCCATGATTTTACCATTCCGGCCCACTTGGGAATATACTTTCCTCCATGCGGCCCCTGAGCTAAGATGAGTTTGACACCCCTGGTGTAGTGTGTCTATATATATATATTGGTTATACAATACTGATAACAATTACACTGAGATTTATGTGTATGTTTAAATGTATTTTTATTTGTATTTTTATTTTTCAAACTTTGGCTTTAACTGTAGTTTTTGCATGTTTTAATTAAGTAGTGGTAAGCCTATGTTTAATGTCTAATTAACATAAAACCTGTAAAATAGCCCTTATATTCTATTATAGTTAATTGAAATACCACAACACCGGATATTGTTCAAAGGAGATACATTTTAATATAAAACTTGCACACAAAACACAGCACATAAATGTAAAATGCACAGCAAACTATTTGCAATGTAGCTCTTTTAAATAACAACTTCACAGTGAAGTAAAGTAATCTACTGGAGACATAGGCGCCGATCTACATTTCTGCCAGTGGGTGCTCGGTGTGTGTGTATTAAAAAAAAAAAATAGACGTTAGGCGAAGTTAATATCCCATATGATTTGTGGCTTTATTATTTTGTAAAACGGACAAAACTTGCCACAAAATTAACTACAACAAGTTTGATTTTTCAAAAATTATTTTAAAGATTGAAAGCTGCCAGTCATACAAAGACTATAAAAATGGGACCCATTACCTCCCTGCTTGGCACTCAGCATCAAGGGTTGGAATTGGAGGTTAACTCACCAAAAATGATTCCCGGGCACGGCCACCGCTGCTGCTCACTGCTCCTCTCACCTCCCTCGGGGTGATCAAGGGTGATGGGTCAAATGCAGAGAATAATTTTGCCACACCTAGTGTGTGTGTGACAATCATTGGTACTTTAACTTTAATCCCACGTGGGTGCTCAGCAATGGATCGGCGCATATGACTGGAGAGCTTGGAGCAGATGGACGCTCAGGTGGATTTAATTGTATTTTTTATTTTTTTCGCGCATGCGTACTAGGTCGCGTTCCGCTGGCGGACGGAGGGGAGCGGGGGTCTTAAATGGTGGCATTGTAGTGTGTGGACCAGGATAAGGTTAGGTGTGATTTACTCTGGATAACTTTAGTGTAAACCAGGCCTAAATGATCGGAGTAAAATCTGTGGGCCGTGTCCAGTCCAGTCCCAAGAAAGCCCAAATGTGCAATGGACTCAGCTATTTATCTTTATTGCTAAATGCATTAAGAAAAACAAAGATGGATTATGGACTGGTCTATCTATCTTTTGAGAACATCAAAAACACCAAGTAGAAGTGACACAGAAAAAAGAAGTCTGTACCCCAATAGCAATTTTCTGTCTAGAAAAGTCTTTTAAAATTACTCTTAAAGGGGACTATTGCACAAAACTGACTTTTATTTTTACCTGTTGGTGCCTGTTTTGTGTATTTTGGATCCCGCAAGTCCCACAAATTTGAAATCAAACAATGGTGGCATGGCAGATATTTATTAAACAATCTTGCCTTCTTCCAAACCAATGTTTTCATTAATTTAAACATTGTTAGATGTTTTTTATGTTTGTAGCGTTAACGTGCTTGAACACGCCTGACTGCTCACAGCGTGGATTCACAAACAGCGGGAATGTCACTGCACAGTGACAATGATGTACCTTGTATTACCATCAGGTGCAATAGTGACACCGAATACATTTTATTAGCAGCATTGCTTTCAAATGTGTTGCATGGATGTCTTATGCTTTACAATGTTAGCAGGGCATTCGCGGTTATCGGCGCATTAAAAAACAGGCGTGTTAATGTAACCGCACTCAATGCATGAACGACTTCCACGTGGGCAGGCATTGACGTCACCACTGCCCGCCCAACTCGTACTTCGCCCTTCTGTGATTGGACAAAAAGTCACCAGGGGCGGGGTTTGTCGCGGAGGTCTTCTGAGAAGTTGTCTTGGTAGATTCCACTGACTTTCAACGGAATATAGACGGAGAGGAGCTGGCTATCTTTTGATATGAGCAATGGTCGGCGATTATTCCTCTTTCTCTGTGGATAAAACGGACATGAGAAACTCTAAAAACGGACTAAGTTGCAAAATGGTGCTTCAAGCGGTCGGCAAAGTTCTAAGGTAAAAAAAAAAAGCCTGCTTATAACGTCTCAGTGCACGCTGCTGCGTTCACTGGACTTAAGACGTGTCGGACATTAGAGGTATTTTCTTACTGCGTCGTCTTCAATTTAGGGCTGAACGTTATAATGTAAATGTTAGAGCATGAAAAGCAACACAGGGGTGTGTAATTCCACAAGTTTTCATCTCGCAGCTGCTCCATCTGGATTTGTAGTCTTCAATTCGCTGCATTAATTTGATATAGTCAATACTTTGTTATAAATGTTTAATTGTGTGCACGTTTCAATGCAGATACTCAACGTGACAAAAATCACTGTTTTATGGCATGAAACATGCACATCTAATATGTAAGATGCATCATTTGAAAATGTTTACAGCAGTGGGTTTCTATAAAGTTGTTGATGTAAATACATGTAATTGCATAGAAGCCTTTGTACTGCATATTCTGGGATTAGTGACCATGTTACATTTAATTGGTTACATTTCTCCACTTGACCTACATGTTATGTGTAAAAATTGATGGATAAATGAATGATTTCATAGACCAAAGTCTGACTTCCTCGGAATGTATGACCAGATAGGCGTGCCAATAGTGGCTTTGTGTCTCATCCTAGTGACACAAACAAAATACTCCCATTAATCCCCACATGTGCAAATTAAGCCAATAGCAAGTTTGCACATGTGTATTTAGCCTGGTTGTGTCAAGTAAAGAAGACATGCATAGTCATGGGTTCCTCTGGACGCCAGCTTGGCTTGTTAATGATTTGGTCAAGTTTCCTCCTACCTTTCATGCCTGGGGACAGGTGGCTATGCAAACAGCAGGCTGAAGGCTACATACCTCCAAACCTGTTGTGAGAAGCAATACAGTGGGACACTACACACTTTCTTATCGAACTCACAACAGATGTCTGCTACTTCCCACACCTATATTTATTTTCCCCTTTTTTATTGGTTCTAATAATTTTCAATCTCCCGCAAACACTGAACACAAACACTTCATCAAAGTTAACAAGGATGCATAGTTTGGGATTTCACGAGGCGGCTGTAGTGCTGTTAACAGCTCCTCTATTAACCCGTTTCTTCTTTTGCTGAGAGGTTTTTGGCATTGAGTTATTAATTTTAAAAACACTACTTAATTCGCACAAGAAGCAATGGGGACTGCTGGAACTGTTTTAGAATGTTTTGATACTTGGCTACGAGATTCATCTTTACTTTCACTGTTCGATTCAGCAACATTTCAGTTTGACAGATCTCATTTCACTTGTATCAGTAACCTACTGTATTGTCAAGTTAATGTCCAAGCTAACCTTCCTCCAAGTTTGCCGGACAATCCCAGTCTTATCTCTCAGTGCACCCCCCCTTCCTGTCACACGTTGTGATGTTGATGAGGCTCCATTATAGTAATGTCAGAGGTATACTGCAAGCCCCTGAGCTTCTGAATGGGATTTAGCACAGGATGACAAGGGGAAGAGGCATTAGGCTGTGTGCTGCTAGGACAGTAGTCGTTGAATTACAACAGTGTGTGCACATGTTTCGGCCTGCTCCTTGGCTACAATTCTCATGTACTGATTTACAGTGCTGCTGATGCCCCGGTGATGCTGCTGCTGATTAAGTGGAGACAGCTGTGCCTTCTAGGTTTGCTGCTTATCTTGTACCAGCAGAACAAAAAGTGATGAGGTATTCATAAAAAAGTCATTTTGGGACTGCGGAAGCAACTTTGGCAGACCTACAGAACCTTGCACAGGCATTAAACGTACTTGCTCAATCTCATCTTATCCTCGTAATGGCTGCTGTGGTTTGGCTTTTTAGCTGTAACGCTGTTCTCATCTGCTTGCGTATGTTTCAGGAAATAGAACAGTCTTGTCTTTTTAATTTGGATTCCAAAATAGATCTGGAGGATTGGCATGTAGTAAATGGATCCTCCTGACTGACATCACTCACATATACTCTTATTGGAAAATATTTGAGTGATGTCCTGTAAATATCAGCCTGAATTCTGTGAAGTTGGTAGTGTAGTAGGGATGGGTGCCTTTTACAATTAAACTAATATAATAGGGTAACAATTCCAATTACCTGCGTCTATAAATATTTTTTTCATTTAACATTGAGCTGATAATAACTCTGTTGTCCAGTTGTTTTATCTTTGCTTTTTTGTTTGTCTCATTTGCAAGTATGCACTCCACTCATTTCAGTTTGTCCTCGGTGTTACGCTATAGCCAGGAATTAGTCTTTGTCATTAAGTTGAATGTGCCAATCTTGTCTTTTGTTGAGCCCTACAAAGTTTTTGCTTGTAAGTATTGTATTTATTACGCACCAGTTGTTTGATTTGATTGCCAAATTTAGAGGTGTTGAAATAATCAGTAACATATATATGGCAAAACCAGTATACATTTGCATTAAGCTTGCTTTAAAAGTGGAGCCTTGCTTTTTGAGGGCTTTTCTGTTGCTGCATGGAAAATTGCAAAATGATCTACAGTAGAGGTAGTCCATGCAGTTTGATTTAACGTGAATCAGTACTCAATAGCACAGATGGAATTTGGTCGTTACCTAAATAAAACAACCAAATTCAGTACCCATCCTTTTCGGAGAAGACAAAGCAACTACTTCTGATTGGCTCATTCTTGGAACTTATTAGAAGATCGTCCTAAGGTTATGTAATTATTTTAGCAGCTAGAGTGTAAAAGGATGATTTAATTGTCAGTTTTTTATTGTCAGTTATAGTGTTTTAGAGGAGGTACCTAAGGTAATTTTCCACTGATGGCCTGTAATGTGGATTCATTACCACCACTGTCCCCTAATTGGTTTGGTTTGTGCCGTACCGTCCATAGGTCATGCATTCTGCATGGGTCAAAACCCACATAACGCCAAATAGACAAAAGTATTGGGATGTAGTAGAAGCTGTGCAACAACACTATATCTGCTTCAAGTTTTGTTTTGTTTTGTTTGTGAAAGGTGTGTCCTGTGCACAGTGGGCTACTTTTATGCACAAACTCCTCAACATTTAGGACTCTTTCATTTCTCTAGGTCTCTTGTGATGCTGCTTGTAACCAATGTTCCCTCTAATTTTTCATGTGTGTGAGCAAATGCAAAAACTCCTTGAGCATTCATTGGAGCCCATATGAGCAACATCAGATGTGCACACTGTGGCTATACCAGCAGCACACCTGTCCCAAACCTGACTAAATAACAAGTTCAATCTCCATCCATCCATCCATTTTCTACCGATTGTCCCTTTTGGGGTCGCGGGGGGTGCTGGAGCCTATCTCAGCTGCATTCGGGCGGAAGGTGGGGTACACCCTGGGCAAGTCCTCACCTCATCACAGGGCCAACACAGATAGACAGACAACATTCTCTTATTATTATAATCAGATGACAGCAGTCATTTCCATGAGGTTATTTTCTAATATAAGTGTTTAGGCCCACTTACAATGACAATAACAAAAAATATTGTAGTTCATGAACTGTGTACTTGTATTGTTTGTCTGGGTGGAGGTCCTGCTTAGGAAATAGTTTGTACCCCTTGCAGACATTGCATTTAGTTCCCATTAAAACATTCACATGTTGCACAATGAGATGTAAACAGGGGATCATGTGTACATTCCTGCAACTTCCTGTTTGTAAAAAATATATTTTTATTAGTATTTATTTAATATACTAACAGCATTTCATGATTATTATTCATAAATTAAGATTCCGAATGAATGACACTAGAATAAGTACACATTTGATTGGCAAATCATAGTGTAACGACCTGGAATGACACTTTATGTCCGACTTTTTGTGTGGCTGTAAACGCATCACTGGCTAAGTGCCATATGTGCATGTGTTGGCGCAAGTGAGAAAGAGCGAGCGGCTGCTGTTGATATAACAAAGTTGCTTTTGGTCTGGTTTGTACTGCAGAAAATGACCAGTTTTGCTAGATATAATTTTTTTTACTAATGTTTTGGTGATGTGTTTATGGCCGACAATAAAGGGTTTTGCTCAGTAAAGTGATCGATGGAATTCATGTCCTCAAAGTGTCTCGACAGACGTTACAATATTTGAACAATGATGACGAAAACTGTTTTCTCTGTCGTGTCCATGTGTCGAAAATTGTTATGCGCTTATTTTTTTATTTGATTTTGTGCGTGGCATATATTTGCCGTGCGCAGAGGACGCTTGAGCAGTGCGCAATTGCACAGGCGCGCACCTTAGAGGGAACGTTGCTTGTAACGTATGCACCACAGCTGTTGTGGCCAGCTGGGTTGGTCGTGAAAAGTAAGAGGGCAGGAGATAGTGAAGCAATTGTGGTTTGCTAGTTAGAACATGTATGCATAGTGGCACAAGTGTATATTTGTGTGACAGAGTCCTTGCATATACATGTAACAGTTTAGGCGGGCTACTGCTTTTTTAGTTTTAACTACTTGTGTTGTATAGTATCAGGAGCGGTTTTAAACAGAAGCTGGAGAATGTGCATGAAAGTAGATCTCATAACATTTCCATCATCTGTAAAACAGTTTGTGTTGAAGAACAAATATATGTTACACAGATCACTATTTTAAATTTGTTTTAAGTAGCCGTGGTTTGAAGGTTTGCCTTAGTTGTGTTTGTGCTTTTAATGTTCGCCCAGCAACGTGTTCATCTACAAGTGTTACTGAGGCCACGTTTTCGGAAAGCTAAGGACCAGGGTTGGCGGACTTCTACCTTCATTATTATTTTTACTTTGTGTGCAATGTCAACGTAACATTATTATATGTTTACCTCACTAAATGAATAATACAGTTGTAAATAAAGTCACATATTTGTCAAAGATTTTCTGGATCAACTTCAAATGCTCTAATCAAGGATTCTCTATATGAGGGGAAGTGGTCTGTTTTTATTAAGAACCAAATCTGCTGCGAAAAGGTGTTTGTTAAAGTTGCATTGTTTTCCAAAAGTATTCATTTACCAATCTCATCAGACTGTTCTCATACAATAGGACAAGCAATTTGTGCTCATGCGTTTTGGTCCCTAGCATGCCTATTACATTGTTTGCAGATGAAACTGATGTATTGTTTGTCAGTTTAATGGCATGAAGAAATGTTCACTTTTCAACATGTAAACATACTGTAAGTGCGTGTGGGGGTGTGCAAGTGTGTGAAGATGGCTGGGGAGTAGGGTGTACCGGTGGTCTTGCTGCTTCTGGGGAAAGTGAAAAAGGGGTCAAGACAGTGGTTAACAGATGGAGTTGAACAGCTGCCGGGTCAGTCATTCCACAGCTCTGCAGCGATGACCTCCATGTCACCCGACTATACAACCCTATTTCCTTATTATGTTTATTACAGATAAACACCAGCATGCCTGCTTCCTCTTCTCCACTGTTTTTGAAAAAATACAATCATTTTTGCACATGTGATTTTCACACGGCTCTAAGTGGGCTTGTAAGGGGTCGGACCAGGTTTTCTTGACTTGAGAGCCTGTATATGTTTCTATTGCCAGACAGTCTGTGGCAGCTTGTCCCACATGTGCCCTGCGCTGGTCTCGGCCCTGTGGCCTGCTCTGATCTGGTTCGGCGAAAGAAGCATCTGCTGCCTTTTATGGCAAAGAGTTGACTTACCAAGAACAAATGAGCTATGTGTGTTCAACGAAGATAGACATGCACGTAAGAGGAGCGGAATTCTGGCATTGAGGAAGTTTTATTTATCCTAAAATAAACTAATAGCTCCATAAATGCACTTTCCCTCACCACACAAAAATATGCTAGACAAGTAGAAGGTGTTGAAAATGATGAAATTACAGAGGCAGGAAATAGCTTTGTGAAACTGAATGTTTTCTGAAGGAAAGAAGGAGTGGGGTGTAGGCAATAGGACCAACAGAAGCTAAGGACCTTATTAGCAAAGTATTTAAAAAGTTGTGAGAGTTATGGTATCTATGGATGAAGCTCTTTGCTCTGCTAAAGCCCTTTCACATGACAGAACATAAAGCCACAATAATCATATGAAACTGTCCGTATCTCCATTTTAGTATTCCTTTTTTTTTTTTTTACCCAGTGGTAAGAAAGACGCAAAAACAGAAAAAGTAGGAATGTCTGAAGAGGCAATTGCAATTATGCAAAACAAGGTGAGCGAGATTACAGGTCAAAGAGTGACATTAATGTCAGTTAACAGCCAAAAGATGAAGGCAAAGGGCAAGCACAGATGAAAAGAAAGGGCAGGAATGAGACCCAAGGCCGTGACTCTGAACAATGGGCTGTTTAGTCAGGTGACAAGAGAAGAAGGGGGAAACCTTCAAATAAGAAATTTAAAGGGCATGACATAAATAGTAAAGTTGCTTGTCATTAACATAGCCTGCAATGTCACCTGCCTTGGATTTTTGCCAGTGTCCTCTGTAGACCCCAAAATTATTAATTATCACCCAACCAGCAGTTTGTGTCTTTGTAGAAAATAGGTAAATGTTTGTAATTTGATTCAAAGTAAAGTAGTATATAGAGGTGAAATCCAAAACATTAGCAAGTAAAAGACAGGCAGCTGAGTAAATGTCCTCCTGTTGACATGCTTTTCCTTATTTGCTGTGGTGGAATGGAGGGAAAACACTTCCTGGTGAGGAGCCCTGAACTACATTTTGCCAAGAGACCTTGTGTTTCGCAGTTATGTCATGTTTTCCAAGTGTTTATTAGTTCCCATAGATATCAGCCTTGCTTCTGTCGATTATTAGTTTCACTCCATCTGCTCTCATTCCTTCACTGTATCCATCCTGAAGCTCTCTCTTTTGGTTGTAATGCCCCCTTTACTAGTTTTTGTCAACACTGGGGCCTTCCAGGGCAGAGCTTGAGTGAAAGAGAGGGGCATAAAAAAGGTTTAGTGCTAGAAATTTCTGTCATGTGTCCCATAGTTGAAGCTGCAAACAGGAGAGAAACAGGTGATCTGAGCATGTGACAAACTAATCATCAGGGTGTTGGTTCAAAAGCACAGGCAAGCCCAAATTATGATATGCATTGGTAACTTCATTGAGAAAACTGAAAAACATTTCTCCTTTTTAAAGAAACCTTGACTGACTAAGTCGGCAGTATGATGAGTAAAACATTGATCCCTGTTATTTAACCATTATGCAAGCTGTTAAGGTACCTCTCAGTATGATGCAGTGTGGTTCTAAAAGACTGATATTCAACTGGTGGGTCACAGGTCTTTGCCTGGTAGAGATGTGACATTGACGGATGAATCAAGTCTTTTGAATGACTCTTAAGTAAACAATGACAACAGATTTGCAGTTGCAATTTGTACATTATCAGCCGTTCTTACTCGTGCATCTCAATAAGTTTGAATGTTGTGCGAGTTATTTCATTTCAGGAGTTTAAGACAAAGATACAAATTAAAGGTTCAGGAAATGTTGTTTCTTATTTTTGATTTAATAAATACATTCTTAAAATATAAAATTTTTCGGGGTGATGGTGGGTTCCGCAGCCAAACGGAGAACCACTGTTCTATATCTTACTGCAACCTAATGATAAATGTAATATTAAGCTAATACTCCAGACATTGTCAATCAAAATTGAGCCTTTTTATGTTTGCATTGGCCTTTGCAGTTGCAGATGTACCAAATAGTGTACGGATGGAATATATTTTGTTGGCATTACTACCCCAGACGAGTTGGCTTCTGTTTATTTGTCTCACTCCAGTATCAAGTCTTTTAACCTTTGACCCAAGATTGCACTGTCTGCAGCGCTACAGAGTGGGTTGTGGATCCGAGGGAGGTTCTAGCCCGAGAAGTGCAGCAAGTGTGATGTGACATCCCTGTGCTAAAACTAGCGATGGCAGTACAAGAGCTTCAGAGCTGACTTTGGGTTAGAGGTCAGACTAAAAGGTCCACACAGGGCTCTTTGTTTAGTCTCTGTAAGTTGGTGTGAATTCACTGTTGCAAAATGTTGATGTGTTTGGGATGATCTGGTTGTCAACTGCTGTATTTAACAAGATTATTTATGATTTTCCAGAAAGTGAATATGGTTTTAGGAACCTGTAAACTTGCAAAATGTTCATCTTTCTTGCTGTAATTTGCTGCATTCAAACTACTGTACAAATGTATTTCTTATATTCTTGTCTTTTTAGTACTGCATCTGTCATGATCGTTCATGACCTGTGTATTTGTCAAGCGCTTTCCTGTCTTCCTATATTCTCAACAATATGTTTCTTCTCACTTGCTCTTGATTAGTGATTAGGTAACCTACACTAATCAGAGGGATTAGTCGCAAAGAAGGCGACAATGGTTTGTCGAGTACTGTTAATGGTAATTATATCTTTAGATTTTTGCCTGCCTCGTCCAGAGTAAAAAAAATAAATTTTCTGCACTTCGCTTATCGTCGCTGCCTTTTTGTGTCGCGCCACCAACATTCAAGCGCAACTGAAACAATATCGTGACATTTCCTTTTGTTCTGTTTTACAGGAAGTCAAAGACAAAACCAAATGGAAAAAAGCCTCCAGCAGAAGAGAAGAAGCAGTACTTGGAGCCTGAGTTCACAAAGATCCGAGTGGTGGACTTCGACCTTAAGGAGCTGGTGGTACTGCCCCGAGAGATAGACCTCAATGAATGGCTAGCCAGCAACAGTAAGTTTGAAGTCATTTGATAACGGAATACACGCGTGTACACTAAATGAACAAAAGTAAAATTAGTTAATCAGTCACATGTTGGACTTGACCCATTAATTGCTATTCAAAGTGGGGCCAGCTGGCTAAATTAGGCCCGTTGTGTTATTTGGATTGGCTCGCTAAAGGGTTCCTACCAAGTTTAAAACATATTCATTCTGACCTCCTTTAGGCTGGCAAATCATTGAATATCTGTAAAAAAAAACAAGGCAATGGATTATCTGGAAATGTAAAACAATGGAAAGTGAGACCGTCAGCCAACAGAAGCCGTTAGAGGTGCAGCAGCAGTTAGAGTCCAACTTTAACACGATCCAGACATGGCACAGTATTTTCCTGTTCCTAACAACACCACACTGTTCTCTCAAACACCATTTCTCTTACTGTCGGTCTTGTTTACACTTTTTTTGCCGCCTTTAAATTTTTCAGTCGTTATATGAGCACCATTTGGAAAGTTATATAAACCCACTTGGCCCAAACTACTTGATTGATAAACTGATAGACTTTATTTTGTCCTTCTCCCTGACTCTGTTTTAAATATATATGTTTGAACATGTTTACATTCTTTTTATAGGACGTTAGAAGTTATATAATAGGCTGGTGTGTTTGGACTTGTGACTACTGATATGATTTAACATCAAGTCAAACAATGTGCTGTATCTCTTAGTTTGCTTCTTAACCAGCCCCATAGTGTCTTGTGGTAGTTTGCACACAATCTAAATCAACATAATATTTTCCAATATTTCCTTGGTCTGGAACAATATTTACACTATTCGCCATGTGTGAGCAACCCACGCTTATTGTAGCAAGATAAGAGTGAGTCACATTGCACAGTCGCATGAGTAAAGTTTTCTTACACTGCAGTGGACCACCAACTAATGCGAGAGTTTAACAGGTACATATTTTCATGAAACCATTTGTAGTTCACCTGTGGTTTGCCTAAACGCTGCAGTTGCAGTAACAAAACAGCACGTCAAATGTAAGTGGGTTGTGTGGAGATCATTATTTTTAGATGCACAAACATTATTTTTTTACAACACATGAGCATCGGCAACCTGCTACTTGAGAAGTTGGGTAAGATTTTACATGAAAAACATCAGATGAACGTCTGTGACATTTTTAGATGCTCTAACAAGTTAAATGCCAAAACTTCAGTCACTTTTTTGGGTGTTTGATGTGCTGGCTTACTGAGTACCATTGCCGCTTGTCACTGATGTCGGTGACACATGCCTGACAGTTCAGGGGAGGACATGTCATGCGCAAATGCGCTTCTTCCATGACCTCACCTTTAATAAATCCATTGCTCAAAGAAAACATGATCATGTGCAGCAGATGATGTAGCATGACTAACGATGACCTCTTTCTTTTCCGTAGCGACTACATTCTTCAATCTTGTCAACTTGCAGTACAGCACCATCTCAGAGTTCTGCACTGGGGACAGCTGCCAAGCCATGACGGCATGCAACACGTGAGTTATAGCTTCTACTTTGAGCTTAAGAGTACTGTGCAACTTTCTGTTCCAGTTTCAAAACATGTTTTCCCGGTGAAATAATGAACATTTAATTAATCTATTGTAGGCCTGTGCGATAAATCGATTTTATCGATAACTTCTACTTTTTTTCCCCCCAGACGGTTTAAAGAAAAAAATAAAAATAAAACATTCTCTCCTCTTGCTCCGGCATATTTTTTACCCCAGGAGCTTACGTAGCCTTCACTGTTAACTTTTGTTCACTTCCTGTTCTCAATTTGTTCACAACATACTCCATATATTATACAATTAAAATTTAAAAAAAATAAAATAAAATTGTGAATTAAGTTGTATTTCATATAGTGGGATTAATAAGATTATTAATAAATTCAAAATGTTCATCATGGTTCTTCTTCTTGGTACGTTGTAAACACTGAGTTTGAACAGTTTCTTAAACTGGATCATATTAGTACATTGTTTGATTTCTTTACTTAATCCATTCAAAAAAAAAATCCACATACTGATATACTAAATATTTTAGATGTTTTATGTGCATACAAATGCTTTAAGTAGAGAAATTTGTTGTACATTCTTGGGTAATAGTTTATAGTTTGCATAATTTAAACAGTTTGCAAATTCACTATATTGTAGAATTTCAATATTTTTGATTCAATAAATAAAGGGTTTGAATGTTCTCTATATCCTACATTATGTATCATTTTAACTGATCTTTTTTGTAACACAATTAGTGACTGAAGCATACTTTTGTAATTATTTCCCCATATTTCTGCACAATAACTCAGATACGGTAACACTAGCGAGCAGCAGTACATATTTAGCTTTATTCATTATTGATTAATTTTTTTTCCACCTTATGTTGTATATTTTTAATGAGATTTCCAGTTCATTTAATCTTTAATTGTGACACACAGAAATTTGATTTAATTTACCCTTTCAATGTCTATTCCGTCTATTTATATTTGTTTGATTTTTTCTTCTACTGTTACCAAATAGCTTTATTTTAGTTTTACTGAGGTTTAAGGATAGTCTGTTTGTTTTCAAACCATTTTATTAATTTATCATTTCTTCTATTATTATTTGTATTAGTTTCTGTGTGTTCTTTCCTGAACAAAGTGCAGTTGTATCATCTGTGAATAATACTATCGTTAAGTATTTTGTAACTTACAAATGTCATTTATATAAAGATTAAACAATTCCCAGTATTGATCCCTGTGGTACGCCACAGGATATATTTAGCGCTGTACACATGTGTTCACCTAGCTTTATGTATTGCTTCCTGTTGGTTAAGTATCTTCTTACCCAGTTCAAGACCAACCCTCTGATGCCATACTCTTCAAATTTTTTGATTAAAATGTTATGATTATTTGGTCAAATGCTTTCATTAAATTCATAAATACTGCCACTGCACACTGTTAACCATCTATTGCATTGATAATTTATTTCGTTATTTTGGTTAAAGCCATCGATGTTGAAATAGTAGCTGTGTATTCATATTGGTTTTCTGTGTTTTTCCCTTTGTTTATTAAATTGTCCAATCCGTTATTGAACAGTTTTTTAATAACTTTAGACAATATTGGAAGGAAATAAACAGGTCTGTAATTTGTAAATTGGTGTTTGTCTCTAGTTTTATAACTCGGTACAAATGTAGCTATTTTCATTTTCGTTGGGAATTTGCCTGTTTGAAATGATAGATTACTGATATACATTAATGGTCCTGAAATCTCTTAAATAACCTTTTTTATCGTTTTCATATCAATTCCATTACAATCAATTGAGGTTTTGGATTTGCAATTATTCACAATTTTAACTATTCCCTCTCGTGTCACGTCCGTGAGGAACATTGAGTTGGGATTTTTATCTATGGTGTCATTGAAGTCCTTAACTGAAACTGGGTCTGGAACCCTTTTCTCCAAATTTGGTCCAATATTTAAGAAGTAATTATTAAAGCTTTCAATTACTTCCTTCTTGTTTTTATTTATGTTTCCATTTGAGAAGTATTGAGGGTACTCCCATTTTTAATAATGCTATTGAGAATGCCCCATATGGCATTAATCATGTATATACGCAGATTAATTACACAATTATTTTCATACTACATGCTCCTTTACCTTAACTGTGGTTGCCGGTTGGTGGGCTCGCTGGCTAATTTCAGTCCAATGGGAAAACTGTTTTCATTAGTTTTTTTAAGAAATAATTGCTGTGCATTTAAATAAAACACTTAAAATATGTTCCAATGTGACATTCTGACAATAAAATTTCATTTTTGTCCAAATATCAGGTTCTTTTTTAAGTTAATTTATATTATGCAAGCGAGTAATAACCTGTGATTCTTAATGATTCAAATTCAGAAGTGTGATTAATGTGATCAAACAAATGAATCATTTGACAGCTTTCGTTTAAAGCAACATTTAAAGGCAGTGCAAGTGTACAATAGGTTAACAAATAATGTCAATGCAGTAGTTGACGTAGTTTTTGTCAATGTGTTCCAAAATGTCAGGCAGAGACTGATTTGTATGAAAATCACTTCAAATTTGCCACAAGAATCCTGCAATTCCAGACACCCAGAAATAGTAACACGTGTTTGTATGTTGTATGTAATTAATATATTATGTGTCTAATACTAAGTTGTTAATGTACCTTCTCGTGGGAGAACATTTTTTTGTTCTGCATGTCACTATATGTGGCTTGCAAAGACATATGAATAAATATACCTTATTTGTAGTAAACACATAATTTAGTCAATATAATCAAGTGAAAGTGGATCATTTTCTGCGCCTGATGGATGATCTATCACAACACACAATTATTGCCACAATTATTGTTGTCTGGCATTATGGTCAAAATGGACCCCACAGTCTAGCTTTAGATTTGCAGCATGCAGCTTCAGTACATTGCAATCAGCCATCTATTAACATAAGAGGTGCTTTTCACTCTTACAGAAGGTGCAACATTATTTATCAGGCTTCCTAAGGTTAAACATTGCTAAATTAATCACCCATTCAGCTGTAGTATTGATAGAAATAAGCATAGATTTTCCAACATGGAGGAAAAAAATGGTGTTTCCGTTAAAACAGTTGTGCTAGTTTACGCCTTTCTGAAAGCCTGTTCATCCCGTGTTAACAGAGGGGATGTGGCGAAACATAAGTATTTAACTTGTTTACCCTGTCTGGGTGGGGCACCGTCTTTGTGTGCCTTTGTCCAAAAGAGGAGGCCTTAAGTTAAGTGTGTACTTTGCACGCTGGAAAAACCAGATTACCCCTCAAGAAGACGTCAGTGACAAACAACCTAACCGAGCCTTTCTCTCGTGACTTAACTTTTCAGTCAACAGTCATTTTGCTGCTGCTGTCACCTTAAGCTGCTACTACTAACCCACTGCTCTCCCACACCCTAACAAACGCGCTGTGACTTTATGAAGAGGGCAACATGTGCACCCTCACCACAGAACAAAAAATAGGTATTGTGTAAATGAAACAATAATTTTTTAACTCATTGTGGGAGTGATTGGGAGTAATCACTCTCGATCTGGCTTAATTGTGCACAACACACCAGTAGATTGACAATAGCTAGAAAAAACTACAGTGTGGGGTGACATACTAAAAATAGACATCAATAGATAACATGGTGTGCGTTATTTATTTATTTCTAGTTGTGTGATGACTTATTGGAAAACTTGGTTTAGCAGACAAAATTACCTATTCTGTCTGCCTCATTCCATTCTTTTTGTCATATGAAACTGACTAATTGTGATTTTTTTTTAAAAACTACCGCTTACTTTTTGCCTAAAGAGATTTCACACAATTAAAGCTTACAAACCATGACCACCATTAAGATTGCAGCCTTCCTCCATTTACCCAGCACCCTTGCCCTTTCCTGCTTGCACATCTTCTGGCCGCAGTCACAGCAGTGTCAGACTGTCAGTGCCCCTGCCCAAAGACACAGCTCAACACTATTTTAGGAAGAAAACATTTCCATGAGCTATGAGGCTGCACAACCATTTGAGAGTTATTTAAACCCATTATGTGTCTGTGAGAGAGAGTGGGGTGTGTACTTTCAAGCGTGTATTAAAATTATGTTTATTATTTATTCATACAGACTTCCGTAAAAGTCATACTTTTGTCATTTTGGAAAAAAAAATCCTAATAGGAAATAATAGATAATGTGGCCATGATAAAACCTTTATTAACCTTTAATACGCTATCGGCTATTTCCAGTAGCATTTTAGCATTCTTAACTGACACAAGTGTAAAATATAAATCAACCACTGTTAACTGCTCGGTAAATGATTTGCCATCATTAATAGTGAAACAATATCCTCTTAACTTTGACGAGTGACAGTTCTTGTAATGACGCCAGGTTGCTTTGAATACAAGTCTGCATACTTAAACTCTTTTGGAATTGTTGTTAAAGCACCCAAGAAAAAGCAAAACGCCCCAAGTCGCTCAGGCAATCTTTACCGCAGCTCTGTCCCAGTGTTTACATTGCTAAAGATTGTACTCGTGAACAATTCCTTCAAAGGGGATGCACGCGCTGGATTTTTGTGGCACACATGTAGGAGTTACTTGCATTTCAGGATGCATGTCTTGCCAGAACACCGCCTCAAATTTGAGAGAAAAGGAATGGCTAATGATGCTACACACACACACACACACACACACACACACCAACAAGCAGGACGACACAAAAAGCTTAACTGCAAAATTTTCAATGTAAAGTAGGCGTGTACGATCCAGATGTCGATATGATCGATAACTGGTATATAAATGTTACCTGAGAGATTCTATCAGTTTCTCATTTTATTGTTCTTGTTATAAAAACAAATATTTTTGGTTATTTTTGGGTCACTGTTTACAAAGTCGAGGAATAAGTGTCTGGATACAGGAAGGCTTTGAGGGCAAACCCCAAATGATTGAAATGGGAGCCTAGAGTCTTTGCTTTTGGTTAGGTATTATGCACTAGTCACTTTACTTTTGTTTAAAATAAATACATAAAAATATGCATTCAATACCACACATCAATACATCATCTGGTTTACAATAATACTAGCAAATTCTAAATTTATTAGAAATCTATTGCATATTTTTTTTAAAACGTTTGTTGAATTCTTAATTGTACGAATTTAGGAACGTTCGGAAAGAATTTGGTTTAGTAGACAAGTTCTGGAACTTGATAGTATCAAATGTACACCATTGGCTTCACCTGAGTTTGTCTTCACCAGCGTATTTGGGTTTTCCCCAAATGGGGTAATGGAGTGCATTGATGTCTCAAGATCACCTGCCTCATGTTTGTGTCAGCTGCTCCTTCCACAAACATTCTTGTGCAAACACTCACAATGATTCATGTAGACCTCATACGCACGTTGTTGTTCCTGATATTGTTACTTGGCAATGTGCATATGATAATGGTGTAAAAAAATGTTTTCCATTTCGGTTTGTCTTCCAGAATATACTACTGGAATGATGAGAAGGGGAAGAAGACAAAGTGCACTGCGCCACAATATGTTGACTTTGTAATGAGTCTTTGTCAAAAACTGGTCACAGATGAGGAAAACTTTCCTACAAAATATGGTAAGGATTTTTTCTTTTCAAAAAAGCTTGAAAAAAAACCTCTTATTTTCAATACTTAAAACTAGAGATGTCTGATAATGGCTTTTTTGCAGATATCCGATATTCCGATATTGTCCAACTCTTAATTACCGATTCCGATATCAAACGATACTGATATATACAGTCGTGGAATTAACACATTATTATGCCTCATTTTGTTGTGATGCCCGCTGGATGCATTAAACAATGTAACAAGGTTTTCCAAAATAAATCAACTCAATATTTATTATTGAAGTCACAAAGTGCATTATTTTTTTTAACATGCCTCAAAACAGCAGCTTCAAATTTGGGACATGCTCTCCCTGAGAGAGCATGAGGAGGTTGAGGTGGGCAGGGTTGGGGAGCGGGAGGGGGGGGAATTGGGTAGCGGGGGGTGTATATTGTAGCGTCCCGGAAGAGTTACTGCTGCAAGGGGTTCTAGGTATTTGTTCTGTTGTGTTTGTTGTGTTACGGTGCGGATGTTCTCCCCGAAATGTTTGTCATTCTTGTTTAGTGTGGGTTCACAGTATGGCGCATATTTTAACAGTGTTAAAGTTGTTTATACGGTCACCCTCAGTATGACCTGTATAGCTGTTGACCAAGTATGCTTGCATTCACTTGTGTGTGTGAAAAGCTGTAGATATTATGTGATTGGGCCGGTACGCAAAGGCAATGCCTTTAAGGTTTATTGGTGCTCTGTACTTCTCCCTACGTTTGTGTACCACTCCATACAGCAGCGTTTTAAAAAGTCATACATTTTACTTTTTGAAACTGATACCGATAATTTCCGATATTACATTTTAAAGCATTTATCGGTCGATAATATCGGCAGTCCGATATTATCGGACATCTCTACTTAAAACCCTGTTACATTTCTTACAGTTGGTAAACTTTAGTACAAGTCATTTTTAAGTGTTTCCCCTCAGGACTTCATTCTGGAGGTTGGCTACGTTATGATGCAATCGTCAAATTAGCATAATTCGCAAAAGTTAATAAAAGACACGAAAAGCAAAACAAATGTTTAAAGACGCAAGCAAACTTTCTTCTACTTCTTCTTCTGAACCGCCTGCCTGTATAGTAGTGATTCGTATGTCCCCTTTCGTCGCGGTTTACCTGACACATGAAACGTTACAAATTAGGGATACACTATCTAGTGTTGAATATTTAAAAATGTGTTTTGCGGTAATCTCAACTTTGATCACAGCGTCAGTTGCTATGTGTAATGGTACATTCCATCAATTTTAGCAGACTTCTTTATTGCTAAAAGATTATCCCCCTTCTTCCTCTCACACGAGATCCACCCAGGAATGAGGTCATATGAATCCCCTCTCCACTGTACCGTAAGAGTTCTGTGATTTCCGACAACTGGTGTTGTCGTCCGACAGTAAGCCACAAACGAAGAGAATGTTAATTGACCACCTCCTCGCCATCCTTACAAAGTCCGGGTAGATATGACAATGCTTTTAGATCGGGGAGGGCCAACAGTAGCACCTGGTGCTCGTTGAGAACAGCGATATGTGCTTTCATTTTAACGCTAGTTGATGTTCTGGTAGTCTCAGGAGGGTTTTTATAATTTACTAAATATTGCAACAATGCCACTAAATTGGCAACACTTATAAATCCCTTATGCTCTATCTTCTGATTCTCTGGCAAACCAGGTGCGTTGTAATGTCAATCTATTTGTGGCGGTCCAAATGTGTCTGTGGTGGGCCGCCACATATAAACAAATATATGAACAACACTGGTTTTACACAACTACAGGCAATGCTTGGCAAAGGTGAATTTGTTAGACAGCACCCTCTGCTGGATTCATAGCTGCAGTACTTGTTTCCCCCTGCAATGAGCGTCAACAGAAGACTTTCTATTTGTTTCCGTAAAAAAAAGTATTAACAATTTGAAAGATGAGCAAATAAACCAATATAGCTGACCCGAAAATAGGTGGTAATCTCCACCTAGATGTGATAAATCTTGTGTCACCGTGTGTGCTTTTGTGGAGGTTGAAAGTGTGCTCGAATCCTGATTCCTTGTGATCTCTTCCCTCAGGCAGAGAATTTCCCAACTCCTTTGAGTTGCTGGTGAAGAAGATCTGCCGGTACCTGTTCCACGTGCTGGCTCACCTCTACTGGGCGCACTTTAAGGAGACTGTGGCTCTGGACCTGCAGGGCCACTTGAACACTCTGTACGCACATTTCATCGTTTTCGTAAGGGAATTCAACCTGGTGGACCCCAAGGAGACCTGCATCATGGACGACCTGTCTGAAGTCCTGTGCACGCCCGTCCCGCCGCCCTCGACCGCCCCCTCCGCCTCCGCCTCCCCTTCCTCACAAAACCACGTGACGGAGAGATGAGCTGGGGGCGCCGCTGAGACGCCAGCACGTGAGTGATGGAAGATAAGATAGAGAGAAGGAAAGACGGTCTGGTCGCCTTTGTTGGTGCGCCAGCAGGACTTTAGATGCCTTCCACCAAACTTTGTGTATTTCGCTGCAACACCAACCAACCAGTCGGAAGATAAAGGGGGGAGGTTTTTTTTTTGCGGGTGTTAGTTTGGGGCGACGGGTTTGTAACGCCAGCAGGAATTGGCGTCAACGTTCCTCACAGGGTCAATTTTCCTTCCATCTTCTCTGCAGCATAAACTAGGAACAAAAAATGTTGGCTTTGTTTTATTTGTTTGGTTTTATTTCACTTTTGTTGGAGTTGTTTGCTTTCATTTAGTTGTTTGGTTGGGTTGGCAGCGTGGTTACTGACCCTCCTCATCCTGTACACTTCCTTGGACAGTGTCTGTGCGCCGTGGACCCCTTGCGTTCCTCCGATGGCGTGAGTCACCACCCTGGGCGATATTAGCCAATCCCTGTCTGGGTTGTTTATGTGGGGGTCGATTTAAGCTCCTCCTACTCAGGACCTGTAAAAGTTTGTCACTGCTGCCAGAGAGGCTTTTCTCTCCCTTCGTGATCCTTTTCAACTCCTCCACTTGTCCTCCATATTGATGCGGTGGAGCCTACTAACCCCTAGAGGGCAGCAAAGACGACGAGCAAGGAGACAAGAGAACATATATAGATTGTATATTAGATATTTAACCCTATGATCAGAAGAAAGGTGATACTTTATGTCTTGTGGCCGAATAATCTCAGCAGTTTGCCTCCTTTAAGACACACACCTGTCCCAGCTGCACAGGAGGACAAAGACATGATGTCATGTCTGCCGGCCCACCCAAGCCAACAGGAAGGGGGGGGGGGGGGGGGGGGGGGAGAGAGGTGTTGCATGAAGGCCATGCAAAGTGCACCTTTTTTTTTGTTTTTTTTGTTTTTTTTCCACATGTCCCTTTTTAATTGTACTTTTTAAAAAGATCATCAGACAAGTGAGAGAGGAAAACACCTTCTGCTTGGACGGGTTGTGTCAGATGGTCTCTATGTGGAGGAGGATTGAGTTTATATATGTCCCTTTTTTAATTTATTTTTAAGTTGTTTTTTTTGTTGTTTTTTGCAGGGTTCTTTAGTTATGGCTCTTGTTTTTATGTATTTTAATTATTAACTAAGTTAAAAGCAATTTAATATTTCAAACTCTGCAGATTATAATCTAATAAAAGAGATAAATGCCAATCTGTCCCATTGTTGGTTTTTTTCATGAATGCATTTTTTATTTTTTGTTTTATCTAGCCATTCATTTCCCACTACTTTTACTGTGCAGGTGAGCTGGAGCCTATCCCAACTGGCTCTGGGCAAGTACACCATGGTCAACATGTCACATAAATACATAAAGTAGTCACTGCGCTTCACTTTTTCCATAATTTTGTTACGTTACAGCCTTATTCCAAAATGGAATTAATTTATTTTTGTCCTCGAAATTCTACACACAAATACCCCATAATGACAATGTGAAAAGGTTATTTAAAATGTGTTTGCAAATGTATTAAAAAAAACAACTAAAAAACCACATGTACATAAGTATTCAGACCCTTTGCTCAATACTTTGTTGATGCACCTTTGGCAGCAATTACAGCCTCAAATCTTTTTGAATACGATGCCATAAGCTTGGCACATCTATCTTTGGGCAGTTTCGCCCATTCCTCTTTGCAGCACCTCTCAAGCTCCATCAGGTTGGATGGGAAGCATTGGTTTTCATCCAGGATGTCTCTGTACATTGTCATTATGGGGTATTGTGTGTAGAATTTTATGGACACAAATGTTTTCCATTTTGGAAAAAGTGAAGCGATGTGAATTCTGCAGTGCACTGATGTTGAGGGCCACATGATCACGGCCTTAGCTTTTCTAGATTTGATTATTTTTTTTATGTATTTCAATTTGACAATGTTGCTGCCAAAGTTAAACAATAAGGTTGTTTAGATTACCTGAAAACGTATTCCCTCACGCACAGTACTGAAACGCTCTTACATACACTACTGAAATTCTCTCTCTCTCTCGCTTTGATTGATTGATTGATTGAGACTTTTATTAGTAGGTTGCACAGTGAAGTACATATTCCGTACAATTGACCACTAAATGGTAACACCCGAATAAGTTTTTCAACTTGTTTAAGTCGGGGTCCACTTAAATTGATTCATGATACAGATATATACTATCATATATACTATCATCATAATACAGTCATCACACAAGATAATCACATTGAATTATTTACATTATTTACAATCAGGGGTGTGGGGGGGAGGGGGGGGTCTATCTCTCTCTCTCTCTCTCTCTGTCTGTCTCTCTCTCTGTCTCTGTGTGTGTGTCTCTCTCTCTCACACACACACACTACTCAAACGATCTGACACGCACTGCTGAAACACTTTCTCATACACTACTGAAACACAATGTTTTTCTCTCAGACACACAACTGAAATGCTCTTACACACACTACTGAAACGCTCTCAGACACACTACTGAAACGCTCTAACACACTACTGAAACGCTCTTACACAAACTACTGACATGAATGCCCTTACACAAACTACTGAAACACTCTCATACAAACTACTGAAACGCTCCTACATACAAGGCAAGGCAAGGCAAGGCAACTTTATTTGTATAGCGCTTTTCATACACAAGGCAGACTCAAAGTGCTTCACAGACAACAAAGTGAAATGAAAGAAAATAAAAGCAAAATTAAAATACAGACAATAAAAATAATACACACAAATGAATTGGTCTGATACACACTACTGATAGTTTCCAAAAGTTTGAGTGTTGCAGTAGTGTGTGTGAGAGCGTTTCACTTGTGTGTGTGTGTGAGAGAGAGCGTTTCACTTGTGTGTATGATAGCGTTTTCACATGTGTGTATGAGAGCCTTTTAGTTGTGTGGGTGAGAATGTTTCAGTAGTGTGTACGAGAGCGTTTCACTTGTATGTGTATAAGTGTTTCACTCGTGTTTATGAGAGCGTTTCAGTCGTGTGTGTGTGTGTGTGTGTGTGTGTGTGTGTGTGTGTGTGTGTGTGTGTGTGTGTGTGTGTGTGTGTGTGTGTGTGTGTGTGTGTGTGTGTGTGTGTGTGTGTGTGTGAGAAGCATGTGTAAACATTAAATATTGTTCTGGTTTCTTAAGAGCCATATTATTTTACATGTGTTTGTTTAAAGGCCTACTAAAACCCACTACTACCGACCACGCAGTCTGATAGTTTATATATCAATGATGAAATCTTAACATTGCAACACATGCCAATACGGCCGTGTTAACTTATAAAGTGCAATTTTAAATTCCCCGGGGAACTTCCGGTTGAAAACGTCTAGATATGGTGACGTTTGCGCTTGACGTCAATGGTTGAAACAGAAGTATTCGGACACCATTGTATCCAATACAAACAGCTCTGTTTTCATCGCAAAATTCCAGTATTCTGGACATCTGTGTTGGTGAATCTTTTGCAATTTGTTTAATGAACAATGAAGACTACAAAGAAGAAAGCTGTAGGTGGGGTCGGTGTATTAGCGGCTGGCTGTAGCAACACAACCAGGAGGACTTTGATTTGGATAGCAGACGCGCTATCCAACGCTAGCCGCCGACCGCATCGATGATCGGGTGAAGTCCTTCGCCGCGCCGTCGATCGCTGGAACGCAGGTGAGCACGGGTGTTGTT
>NC_084754.1:14448444-14558444 GCF_033978785.1 Entelurus aequoreus | reverse complement strand
GGTCCACCAGCGTGGTGAACACGTCCTGCAGGAAGCGACCTTGCTCGCGGATGTTGGTGTGCGCCACGTTGCACCTGCCGTTCTTGGCCACGAAGCGCGCTTTCCGGCTTTTCGCCTTGAACTTCGGGTGCTGCAGGACATCTTCCGCCAGGCGCGTCAGCAAGTAGTCCTCCGGGATGAGTCCTTTCCTGGACAACATGGTCGCCCCCACATTACGCACCGGAGGGCTCCCTCTCTCTGGTGTGTGTGCGTGTACGTGGGTGCGTGTATGTATATTTGTGTGTGTGTGTGTGTGTGTGTGTGTGTGTGTATGTATATGTGTGTGTGTGTGTGTGTGTGTGTGTGTGTGGGGGTGTGTGTGGGGGGGTGTGTGTGTGTCGCTCCGAGCTCTGCCGCCTTCTCCCCGGGTCCCACCAGGGGGGATTCCTGCCCTCAGCTGCCGCCGTCACTCAGCTTGCAGAGGCGGCCACGCGGGTCACGCTTTGCCACGCACAAAGGCGATCATCGTCACGGTCCACACGTCAAGGCCATGCGCTTTATTTTCCATCAACACGTTATGGGGGGGGGGGGGGGGGAAGACCCTCCCCTCCCCTCCTCTCGCCTCCTCTCCCCTCCAACACCTTTACGCATCCAGCAGGCAGGGCCTGGCTTCCGACCAAATTGCGACCCAACGCTACTGAGCATGCGCACGCATGCGCATCAACGCTGAAGGTTCCCTCGAACAAAAGAACCACAGCAATTAAGGTGAAAAGTTGCGGTAACACTTTAGTTTGGGGAACATATTCCAAGTACCAAAATACCTAATTTAGAGTTATTTGGACAGTAAGGGAGCATATAAGGGTTAGGGTTACTAATTAGCAATAATTATGAGGTTATTGAGGGAAGAGTCTTAGTTAATGGCTTACTGGTTGTATAATAAGGCCATGCAGAATAAGTACTTAATAATGAGTAATTAATAGGGATGTCCAATAATGGCTATTTGCCGATATCCGATATTGTCCAACTCTTAATTACCGATACCGATATCAACCGATACTGATAAATACAGTCGTGGAATTAACGCATTATTATGCCTAATTTGGACAACCAGGTATGGTGAAGATAAGGTCCTTTTTTAAAAAATTAATAAAATAAGATAAATAAATCAAAAACATTTTCTTGAATAAAAAAGAAAGTAAAACAATATAAAAACAGTTACATAGAAACTAGTAATTAATGAAAATGCGTAAAATTACCTGTTAAAGGTTAGTACTATTAGTGGACCAGCAGCACACACAATCATGTGTGCTTACGGACTGTATCTCCTGCAGACTGTATTGATATATATTGATATATAATGTAGGAACCAGAATGAGTATGAATGAGTGTAAATGGGGGAGGGAGGTTTTTTGGGTTGGTGCACTAATTGTAAGTGTATCTTCTGTTTTTTAAAACAAAAAAAAAAACGATACCAATAATAAAAAACCGATACCGATAATTTCCGATATTACATTTCAAAGCATTTATCGGACATCTCTACTAATTAAGAGCCAATATGTTACTAATTTGCATGTTAATAAGCAACTAATTAACGGTGAATATGTTCCCCATACTAAAGTGTTACCAAAGTTGCTATATTCTGGTTATTTTTAGCATTATTTTACATGCCAGGAAACAAACCAAAACATTATAAACCTTGAGTAACCTAACCAATCGATTATTCACGATGGCAAGCTTAGAAACGTGCGATGCAGTGTACTTCCACGCCACTACAAACACAAAAAAAGGAATACAGCAGCTTGTTAATGAACTAAAGCAGAATCTTTGAGGCGTTCTTGCCATTAAATGTGAGTGTGAACACTGTAAAAAAAAATAAAATTAAAATGCACAATTTACAGTAAAGTAGCGGCAGCTGTGGTTGCCAGGAATGCACCGTAAGTACAGGACATTGCGATATGTTGATGTTGAACCCGTTCATTTTACAGTTGATAACGTGATTTTGCTTATGTAAAATTACTATGAAAAAAAGTGATATTTTTTACAAAGAAACTATATAATTTAAGGTAAAATGTTGGCAGCTGTCGTTGCCAGGAATTTACCATAAAACAAATTAAGGCCAATTTTAGTGTTGTCAATCAGCCTATTCTTAGGTGCATGTCTTTAGTGGTGAGAGGACCCAGAAAGAACCCACACAGTCACGGCAGAACATGCAAACTCCACACAGAAATAACCCGAGCCTGGGAATGGAACCACTGTGCCACCCTGTCACCAATAATATCTGCAAAATGCCTGTGTTTCCGAGACATGTAAGGTACATGAAGATTTTAACTTGAAAGTATTTGTACAACCTTTCACTGGACAACTCACAGCACGGCCTTCAGCAACATGTTCCTTCAAGTGAGCTAGCAGCACATAGACATAACCCCTCAATGTCTGAAATGACTTGCCACAAAAATACAACAAAATCTGTTGTTAGCCAAAAGTGAACTAGGCCAATGCTTTAACACAAACCCCTAAAACATTTAAGGTATGCTGGAAATTTAAATGTACAATCGTCAAAATCTTTAGACAGAATAATACCGTACATTTTGGAGTATTTGCATTGTACAAGGTTTCTTTATTTTCACTGTAAAGTCAGGTGTTTCCCACACATTGTAACCATGGTAACTTAGGTTATCTACTGTTTCTTGGAGTCCACTGCGTTTACTACTGTGATAAAACTTTGTTTTTACGGTTTACTTTTTAAACAATTGTTTTCCGTATTCATTATTTACAGTGCACACACTGTAACGTGGCGTGTCCACTTTGCTCTGTGACTCCTTGTTGACGTTCCAAGAAGGTGCAGTGGATATTTTGGGCACTCGTATCACATTCTACAGTCAGTCTTGGCTCCAGCAGTGCCTTTGATACCACGTGAGGACATGAATCTAGGCCACGCTTCCACCACTCAAGTACGAAAACACACCGTTAAGAGATAATATATACTTTATTAACAAACGTTTGAGTATGCTATATACAAGTATAATACACTATGAATAAAAAAAATCAAGGTCAAATATCCCAATTGCACTTTGAATGTCTTCCTTCAGCCTCCTTCACTGTGCTACTTGTCTGCTCTCACGAAGGAGGCAAAGACGCTGTCCTCCTTGTCCAGCAGGGCCTGAGGCTCGTCGTGCTCCAGGATGATGCCCCGCTTCATCACAATCACCAGATCGGCATTCAGGATGGTGTGGACGCGATGCTGTGCGGCACAGGAAAGCACGCTTAGATGACGAATTATTGCTGTGTCTGCACTTTGTGAGCGAGCGTGTGTTTGCACTCACTGCTATTGTAACGACTGTTCGGTCTGCAAAGGAAGTCATCACCACTTTCTGCAGGATGCTCTCCTACGGAAGCAGAAATACTCGTCATCACAGTGACAGTGGGAACTTTGAACGTGTGTGCATCTTGCGCCCAAACATGCTCGCGACTTCTTTTGTTCCTCCTTTCTTTGCGTCCACTGGACGGAGCAAAGAAAGTGGATTTGGTTCGTTGAGCTAAAAGCTTGGCCTTGTGTGCTTTAGGGCATCCATGCTGCATTATTGTCACCACAAAATGTCGTTTTAGTCATTCGGGAGATAAGTCGCACACACACGCACACACACACATTCTTGAAACCTCCGAAAAATGCCAACCTCTTTAGGACCACCCTTTCTATATATATATAAATATGTGTATTTACAACATTAATAATATATACATACTTTGCAAATATAAAAAAGCTTGTTGTGAAAAATGAGTTGGAATTTCACAATTTCGCAAAAAATGTCACTCTTTTACAAGAACAACAAAAACATTGGCACTATTGTGATAAAAATCGGAATTTTAGACGACAAATGTCACCATTTTGCATTAAAAAAGTAATCATTTTACACAAAAAAAGCAATAATTTTACGAGAAAATGTTGCAATATTACAGAAACAGAAAGAACATGAGAAATTGATCCCAATTTTATAAAAAAAAAAAAAAGTCGACACATTGTGAGAAAAAGACTGATTTTAGTAAATTTTTATTTAATTTAATTTTTTGTTTGTAATTAGTTTTTAATCTTCATTATTTACTTCAAGTTATTACAGTGTGTCTCTATATACATATTTATTTTAATGAATTTTGGCCAAAGGGGGCGGATTTCAATTCCTTACACACACTTGTCATTACATATGTTGGCCAGAGGGGGAGCACTTCAAATTTTTACACACACTTGTTATTTCATATGTTGACCAGAGGCGGCGCACTTAAAACCGACAGAGTCAATTTGAAAAATCCCTTCTTTTTGGTACCACCCTCATTTTGATAGATTTCACCACCAGGGGTGCAAATGAGACATTCTCTATTATGGTTTTCCGTATTGGGACCATGACTTATGTCCTAACTTGTTCACCTCATATGGAAGGTACCTTTCCTTGTTGATGTCTCAAGAAGGGTAGAAATACAACGCACGCACGCACCCACATAAACACACACACACACACACAAACACACACACACACACACACACACACACACACACACACACACACACACACACACACACACACACACACACACACACACACACAGGCCCTCAGGCTCTTCTCTTATCGCAAAGTTTTCTTTTTTCCCCGAGTCCATTTCCAGCAACACTGTTGGGTTTCTTCCCTTGTCGTTACCACGACGACGGTTGAAAATGACCCGGCGACCGCCGCGTCCTCCTGCCCTAAACACGCACTAACCGTCGCCATGTCGATGGAGGCCGTGGCCTCGTCCATGATGAGGATGCTGCTCTTCCTCACGAAGGCCCTGGCCAGACAGAAGAGTTGACGCTGACCCTGGCTGAAGTTCTCTCCGCCCTCCGTCACGTTGGCGTCTGGAAACAACCACGGACTGAATGTTACATTGAAGCCATTTCATTAGGTACACCGGTGTATATGTCATGTGATCAATACATTAAAAGCCCGGGCTCAGTTTTGATTGACACTCATTTAATGCATGAAGTTTAAAAAAAAAAAAAAAAAAAAAGGAAGTCTAAGTCTTTAGTCAAATCTGTTTCCTGTTTGTCATGATGCTAAACTACTGCAAACTACAACCTCCTTGTTCAGGTAGTACATGATCATGGCTCTTATATACAACGTTATAGTTAACACATGATCATGACTCTTATGTAAAACTTTATAGTTAACACATGATCATGACTCTTATGTACAACTTTATAGTTAACACATGATCATGGCTCTTATATACAACGTTATAGTTAACACATGATCATGACTCTTATGTACAACTTTATAGTTAACACATGATCATGACTCTTATATACAACTTTATAGTTAACACATGATCATGCCTCTTATGTACAACTTTATAGTTAACACATGATCATGGCTCTTATATACAACTTTATAGTTAACACATGATCATGGCTCTTATATACAACTTTATAGTTAACACATGATCATGACTCTTATATACAACTTTATAGTTAACACATGATCATGCCTTTTATATACAACTTTATAGTTAACACATGATCATGGCTCTTATATACAACTTTATAGTTAACACATGATCATGACTCTTATATACAACTTTATAGTTAACACATGATCATGCCTCTTATATACAACTTTATAGTTAACACATGATCATGCCTTTTATGTACAACTTTATAGTTAATACATGATCATGCCTCTTATGTACAACTTTATAGTTAACACATGATCATGCCTCTTATATACAACTTTATAGTTAACACATGATCATGGCTCTTATATACAACTTTATAGTTAACACATGATCATGCCTTTTATGTACAACTTTATAGTTAATACATGATCATGCCTCTTATGTACAACTTTATAGTTAACACATGATCATGGCTCTTATATACAACTTTATAGTTAACACATGATCATGACTCTTATGTACAACTTTATAGTTAACACATGATCATGGCTCTTATATACAACTTTATAGTTAACACATGATCATGACTCTTATATACAACTTTATAGTTAACACATGATCATGCCTCTTATATACAACTTTATAGTTAACACATGATCATGGCTCTTATATACAACTTTATAGTTAACACATGATCATGACTCTTATATACAACTTTATAGTTAACACATGATCATGCCTCTTATATACAACTTTATAGTTAACACATGATCATGCCTTTTATGTACAACTTTATAGTTAATACATGATCATGCCTCTTATGTACAACTTTATAGTTAACACATGATCATGACTCTTATATACAACTTTATAGTTAACACATGATCATGACTCTTATATACAACTTTATAGTTAACACATGATCATGACTCTTATGTACAACTTTATAGTTAACACATGATCATGCCTCTTATGTACAACTTTATAGTTAACACATGATCATGCCTCTTATATACAACTTTATAGTTAACACATGATCATGCCTCTTATATACAACTTTATAGTTAACACATGATCATGCCTCTTATATACAACTTTATAGTTAACACATGATCATGCCTTTTATGTACAACTTTATAGTTAATACATGATCATGCCTCTTATGTACAACTTTATAGTTAACACATGATCATGACTCTTATATACAACTTTATAGTTAACACATGATCATGACTCTTATATACAACTTTATAGTTAACACATGATCATGACTCTTATGTACAACTTTATAGTTAACACATGATCATGCCTCTTATGTACAACTTTATAGTTAACACATGATCATGCCTCTTATATACAACTTAATGTTGCAGTCTGTTGTGCTGTTCTTGATGTTACATTGTCATTTGTTACGTAACAGAAGATAACAAAACATTATATTATCTTACGTCACGTATTCTTACATTATGTAACCTTATCTTATTATACGTTACCTTATCTTACGTCATGTAATGTTACTTAATTGTATATTACGTTATCTTATGTCGCCTTATCTTATCTTATGTTACGTAACTTTACATAATATTTTGTTATCTTACATTACATTGTCTTACCTTAGCTTATGTTACATTACCTTACCTTAGCTCAGGGGTGTCAAACTCATTTTAGCTCAGGGGACGCATGGAGGAAGATCTGTGCGCACGCGGGCCGGACTATTAAAATCATGCCGTTAAAACTAAAAAATAAAGACAACTTCAGATTGTTTTCTTTGTCTTACTTTGGCCAAAAATAGAACAAACACATTCTGAAAATATTACAATAAAAATATAGAAAAAAATACCGGCAGCGGTAAAGTTTAGATCCATGAAGGAAAGAAGAAAGTGAATGAACGTTTATAACTGAATGAAGTTATATATGCATAAAAATGTGTTTTCTTTTTTATATATTTTTTTAATGAATTAAGTAACATTTATGACAACCTTTTTCCAAAACACAATATAGAATGTGAGATATAACAGGATAACGCTTACAAAAAAGTGGGACCCCAAAAATTTACTTTGGGACCCCATTTTTATGACTTGATGGTGTACCTGTTACCCTATTTTGAAAATTCCTTGCGCCAACACTGATGGAGTATTGGTGCGTGCAAAACAGCAGCAGGCGGCTGTGGCCTGCGGGCCGGTTCTAGTACTAATCAAATATCATCCCGGGGGCCATAGATTATTCATTTGCGGGCCGGATCTGGCCCGCGGGCCTTGACTTTGACACCCCTGCCTTAGATTATCGTACGTTATCTCACGTTACATTATTTTATGTTTACGTATTATGTATTGTTACGTTGTGCTATGTTAATGTGTTATGTGAATCTATTATGATTAGTTATGTATTGCTATCTTATGTTAATGTGTTACGCTATGTTAATTTGTTATGTTAATGTGTTATGCTATGGCTCAGTTTTATCTTACATTAGTCCAGTAAATAAGCAAATGTGATTATGAATCTTATTTGGCGTAGCCCTCCCAGTGGGGCAACAAGGTGACCTTCAGCAACTGAAGACTAGATCCAGGGAACGATCAATACTGTAATTTACTCCACACAGGACACTCGGACACATGAAGCACAAAAGGTAGCTTCGGATTGGATGAGCATTAATATTCTATTCAGTAATCACTTTTAGGGGTGAGTGCACTGATTGAAATGTATATAGTATCGGTCGATATCAAGGGTAGTATCAGTATATAATTGGTATTTTTCAATTTGGTTCAAATCTTAAACATTTTCAAGCATGTATCAGTATTGGATCGATACCAAACCCAGACTTATTCCCTTTTCTCATCCGTGACATGAGGAGAACATGAAGGACAAGGACAGAGGCAGCTCAAACAGCAAGCATTCATCACATTCTTCATGCTGGTAGTGGAAGTCGCATGAAGGGGAGTCGTCTGAATATGAGACGACACCTGAGGACAACTCAAAGACGACACCGGAGAACAATTAGCTCGCGTAAAAAAGGCTTTTGCAGGCACTTTAAAAATTGATGGTCATGTGATACAGCAAGTGTGGAAAATGGTAAATGGATTATAATTTATATAGCGCTTTTCTAACTTCAAGGTACCCAAAACGCTTCGACACCATTACCGCATTCACCTACCGACGACACAGCAACTGGGGTTCAGTATCTTGTTCGAGGATACTTCGACTCTACCACCTGAGCCATGCTGGCCCCACTGTATTGTACATGCAGGAGGATTACTGTAATAAGCATCTTCTACTTTGTACAGGGAAACGGTCTCTTGCATGCTATTGGACAAGTGGACAAATATGCCTAATATGGCACACACGCACGCACACACGCACACACACACACACACACACACACACACCAAAATAGATCTAACTATTATAAACTCACCCAGCCCCCCTGGCAGCGATTTAACAACAGGCTTCAGCTGAGCAATCTCCAAAGCCTCCCAAAGCATCTCATCTGTGGCCTTCATTTCTGGGTCCAGGTTGAACCTACACGCACACACACACACACACACACACACACACACACACACACACACACACACACACACACACACACACACACACACACACACACACACACACACACACACACACACACACACACACACACACACACACACACACACACACACAGACCAACACACATTCAAATAAGTACATTTTTGGCAGAGACACATTGACACATTTTCACTTGCAAAATCATTGTAGATTCTAAAATGTTAATTCCATGGATACAAAAAAATAAATTGCGTATTTAATCTAACTTTACCTTATTCGAGTTTACCTAGTCACCTCGTACAAATGCATCTTTCAAATGTTTTTTTAAAATGTTTAAATCAGTAGTGATACAGAAAGACGTTCAGAGGAGTATTTGCACACAAACAACATACAAATAAATGGTGGCTGCAATAAAACGCCAGCAGTGCTGTAGCATGTCATCGTAGTTTGTAAGAATGTGTAGGAAACAGTCTACATACGCATCAAAAACACAAAAGTGCTACACAAGTCTCTGTCCATGTTGCTCAGTACAATGAGGTCGAGGATAATAATAAAATAATGTACAAAAAATATGATGTTTTGTTTTTTTTATTTTTATTTTTGCAGCTTCCACTCTCACCTATTCTTCAAAGCGTGTATAGTCAGTGATGTGGTGCTCTAAAAATAACACAAGTCCTTTTTTAGGACCGTCTCAGCTCCCCTGATGCATGGCATGAACTACAGCAATGCAGAACAAGGCTCTTAAGTCAGAGCTGAAATGTGTAAGGCAGGGTCATTTGTTAGTGAATAAAATAATATATATAAAATACAATATAAAAAAAAAAAACGCTTAAATGTTGATACTAATAATGACTAATAACACAAAGCATTGTCTGTAAATATATTCAGTAACATATGTTTATCTTGAAACCCTTCGGAATGGCTGACGTCAAAATAAGCGGTTGTCGATGTAGTCAAAATCAAAGACTGAGAAATAATTTTTGATTTGTCAACCTACAGCGGTTTTTTGACATAGTTTTCTTCCATTTGTGGATTTAGTCATTAAGATCATTCAGTTTTTGTATGATATTGTGACAGTAGTAGTAGCTATGATTCTGAGCTGTGATTCAGGGGTTGGGCAATAGGGGGCAGTGGTGTTTGCCCGCTGGCAGAGTTATTTATAAAGAGAGTATGACCAAATAAACAAGAGGCGCCATCACTGCTACCAAGGACGTGTGCGACATGCAATTGCTGACAGCTGTTGTTATGATGCTAGTATTTCTGATGAAATAAACCAAAATAAATTGTCTTTATAGTTCTAAACATACTCCAGTTTATAATCTTATAATAAAACATGCTTTTATTTCGAATAATAATTTTGCAGCCGTATTTGACGCACGCCGCTGCCACATGCCTGCAGTGTTTCGTGACCAGCTAGCTCTCCAACACGCACCCAACAGCGCAAAAAACGTAAAAAATACCCAGAACCACCAACAATATGAAGTTATTACTCTCACTTTGCCAAAATCTTCTTTACAACAAACATGGGGAAATTATGACTTTTGTGTGAAATATGTCTTTATGTTTTATTCTAACTCATCTTTCTTTGTTGTAACATGCCAAGTGAATGAAGTGTACTTTTGTACTTATTTCCCCATATTTCTGCACAATAACTCAGATATGTTAACACTGGCAAGCTGTAGAGAATATGGAGTGAATTTTGGTCCACAACATATTTTGCTTTATTCATTATTGACATATTTCTTACCACTTTATGTTGTATATTTTTTTAGAATATTTCCAGTGCATTTCATCATCTGTGGTTTCTTTCACTCTAATGTGCGTCTATTTGTATTTGTGTTTGACTTTCTCTTCTACTGTTACTGAAAAAACATTATTTTAGTTTTACTGAGATAGTCTGATCTGTGTCATTTGAGGGCAAAAAAATCCGATTTGGTGTGCACGGGGCTTGAGTGAGCAGCAGAGAGAGAGAGAGAGAGAGAGAGAGGTGGACTGTTTGCACTGACAGACTATAGTAGAGTCACTGCAGTCTCTTAAACTTTGTAAGGGAAGTCGAGTAATTTTCTGGACGTAAAGAAAGTATTGATCCCATCATGCCAGTATCAAGGCGATGGCAATACCCATCTTGGTATCAAAATGATCAATATTTAGATTGATACACCCATCCCTAGCTTTAGCCGCAATAAAGTGTGGAAAGCTTCTTGCTGTAAGGTTTTGTTTTGTAGTTGCCTGATTTGTGAATTACTATTTTTTGTACTATATGTCTTGATTACAATAACAATGAAGCGTGTGCAAATCTTTCTTACGGTGGCTAGCAATCTAAAAAAAAATAAAAATGGATGAATGATCCGGGTTGATACTGCCATGCTTGTATTTGGAAGCTTAGTTTGCACTGAGCAGGAAGTCACTGTGTGCACGTTATGATGTTGTGTAACCAGACAGCAGCTGTGTTGTGCCTGAGCAATAATGATAAAGTTGTTGAACACATGACGACATGTACCGAACAATTTTGTAATAATAATATCACGGTAGACCAGAACTCTAATCGTTGTTTGACATTATGTTGGTGACTTAAGCGGGCTTCAGTTGTTTTAGCATGTAGCCTTGACGAGGAGAAAGCTTGTACAAGTGAGGCGACACCAGTATATGCTGATGTGTGGATGTACCTAATGGTGCCGCTGAAGAGGATGGGGTCTTGCAGAATAATGGACAGACGAGACCTCAGAGTGTGCAGGGGCAGCTTAGCAATGTCGATGTCGTCGATCACTATCTTCCCTGTGCAGGTCAGGAAACAGCGTGACTTGTGTTGCAAAATGCAGGAACAAACGTGCAAATTTCAACCTTCAAACATGTCCACCATGCGGAAGAAGGCCAAAGAGAAAGAAGATTTGCCGCTGCCTGTCCTGCCACAGATCCCCACCTGGAAAACACATGTTCACATTTCCCCCCTTGTTCATTTACACGCGCTCCCTAAGTGTTTTCATACACTCCCTACCTTCTGTCCAGGGTTGATGTGCGCGTGGACGTTTTTGAGCACAGGCTTCAGCGTGGCGTCGTAACGGACACTTAGATTCTGGATCTGGATCTCTCCATGTCGGGGCCAGCCCTCGGGGACCTGAGATGTAGCTGAACAGCAACACAGCATCACACGATGACATCACAGTTCAACAATTCAAAAGGTGTTTAAAAAGTGTTTTATAGAGGAGATTTGGGCAAAATACGGTCGGTTTAGATTTTCAATCCGGCCCACCAGACAGTTCCAAATAATTTCTTTAGACCTTTAAAGGCCTACTGAAACCCACTACTACCGACCACGCAGTCTGATAGTTTATATTTCAATGATGAAATCTTAACATTGCAACACATGCCAATACGGCCGGGTTAACTTATAAAGTGCAATTTTAAATTTCCCGCTAAACTTCCGGTTGGAAACGTGTATGTATGATGACGTATGCGCGTGACGTCACGATGGCAACGGAAGTATTCGTACCCAATGTGTCACCATACAAACTGCTCTGTTTTCATCAAACAATTCCACAGTATTCTGGACATCTGTGTTGGTGAATCTTTTGCAATTTGTTTAATGAACAATGGAGATTGCAAAGAAGAAAGTTGTAGGTGGGATCGGTGTATTAGCGGCTGGCTGTAGCAACACAACAAGGAGTACTTACTTGGATAGCAGACGCCTAGCCGATGCTAGCCGCCAACCGCACGGATGATCGAGTGAAGTCCTTCGTCGCGCCGTCGATCGCTGGAACGCAGGTGAGCACGGGTGTTGATGAGCAGATGAGGGCTAGCTGGCGTAGGTGGAGCGCTAATGTTTTTATCATAGCTCTGTGAGGTCCGGTTGCTAAGTTAGCTTCAGCGTCGTTAGCAACAGCATTGTTAAGCTTAGTCAGGCTGAGAATTATTAACCGTGTAGTTACATGTCCATGGTTTAATAGTATTGTTGATCTTCTGTCTATCCTTCCAGTCAGGGATTTATTTATTTTGTTTCTATCTGCATTTGAGCCAAATGCTATCACGTTAGCTCAGTAGCTTCGCTGATGTATTGTCGTGGAGATAAAAGTCACTGTTAATGTCCATTTCGCGTTCTCGACTCTCATTTTCAAGAGGATATAGTATCCGAGGTGGTTTAAAATACAAATCCGTGATCCACATTAGAAAAAGGAGAGTGTGTGGAATACAATGAGACCTTGTACCGAAGTTACGGTCAGAGCGAAAAAAGATACACCCTGCACTGCCTCTCTAGTTCTTCACTCTAACGTTAAATGATAAATGATAAATGGGTTATACTTGTATAGCGCTTTTCTACCTGCAAGGTACTCAAAGCACTTTGACAGTATTTCCACATTCACCCATTCACACACACATTCACACACTGATGGCGGGAGCTGCCATGCATACTAAATCCTTTCAGCAAAAATATGGCAATATCGCGAAATGATCAAGTATGACACATAGAATGGATCTGCTATCCCCGTTTAAATAAAAAAAATTCATTTCAGTAGGCTTTTAACATCCAAACAGTAGCCACCATTATGCAGTGCTGTTTTCAGATTACTGTAAATATCGAACTATTGAAAGTATTTGAACGGTTTGAATCTGCCCTTTTGAGTGATATTCGTGTTATTATGGTAATGTACGTCACAGCAGACAGGCACCATACATAGTGGGTGGGGTATTATATCAGATTGTAGATGTTTTTTACCCTTTGCGTTCATATTTCGCCGTGTTTGTTGCATTTTTGTTGTGTTTTGCTTGATTGTAAAAGATGTCGATGTCTGAGGGGTAAAAGAGCAACATTCATATGTTGTAATATACTGTGTTTTATTGTTAATATAATAATATTTAAATCCCACATTCTTTATTTTCATGTACACCACAAAATGGTTATAATTCCTTTACGTTTTTTAAGGTGGTCTGTTAAAGTTTTTAGCATTCTATCAGACTGTGATTTTTTTGTATTAGTGTTCCTTCAAAAAAGGGACTAAAGCACACATACTGTACAGCATAGTTTTACAGCTACACACACACACGCGCGCGCACACACAAGCACACACAAACAAACACACACATTTATATATACATTTTATACACAAATACACACGAGCCCCCAGACATGTTTTTTGCTCTCTATTTGGCTCGCCAGTCAAAATAACTGCCTAGGTCTGGTTTAGAGAGCCAACACTACTGTAAATTCTGGATAATAAACCATACATTTTTTTTCTACTCTTTAAACCCTGCAGCTTAATAAACAATGTGGTTAGATTGTGGATTTTTTACCAATTGTCATTATGTTTTATGTGCAACAAACACAAGCATAGACACTGAAAAGGTGTTATTATTTGTGCTATGGCGCCATCTTTTGGACGAGTTTGCTCACGGCAGGTGCTGCGGGTTTAACATCTTCAGAATTTCCTTCTGTTCTGAAGTATAAGTGCCGTTCCGTCTTCTGGTCGTCCAAAGCGTTTCTACTCGTATGGATTCTTCATTCATCACTCGTAGCAACATTTGTAAGTTTTACAGCATAACTAAAAATATTCATACTTACTAAGCTGTCCAATGTGTAATGTCTGTAGGAGTGTTTGGAAAGGAAATTTGTACGGGCTATCGTAATGGAACAAACAAATAATGTTAGCATTAGCTAATATGTTACCACCTTTATGAGTGTCTGTGTTAGTATTATTAACTTACAATGGAATTCCCTTGGTATTGTTTCAGTTTCACAAATTCCTCAGTAAATTCCTCAAATCGTCACTGGGAATTATTGAGTCTTTTTAGCTGATATGAGAGCTAACTTCCTCATCTAGTTGGTCCATGAGGATGACTTCTGTTTTGTTTGATCAGCTGTTTTACTGCCGTGTTACAGGCACTGTTTGGAAACAATTAAGGTAAATTATTTCTGTGTAAATAACTCATTTCACAATGTATATACATGCGGTTTATAGCTTGTATATTTTTTTTCTTCCAAAATTTAGAGGGCGCCCAATAGTCCGGAAAATATTGTCAACAATTTTGTGAGTTATAGGGTTATGTGTTATTCTACTGTACTGCACTTCTTTTGAATCGGTATTAAACACTAGATTGTAGTTAAGATGTTTATCGTATTGTCAGTTTTTTTGTAACAATGGTCATCTCTTGCAGTCCATAAATCACTGACTGAGCGTCTAAACGAGCAGCGCTAGCAATGAGCTACAATCCATAGGTTTACAATTGATTGTCCAGCGCAGCTCTTAAGGCACAGCAACAGTAGTTTGCGTCTGTTACATTTCCAGTGGTGTGTAACAGTACTGCATCCAACTAATGAAAACTACATTACACACTCACTGAGCAGACCCTCGTAGTTCTCGGGTGCTGTTTTGAGGAGGCCATTAATCCTCTTGACCGAGCCCAGCTGCACTTCCATGTCTGCCAGGTTACGCACCATCCAGTTCATGTAGTTGGACACCTGGCGGATAACGAAAGGACTTCATGTTGTGTAGTGGACACTTGAATGTAGTGAAAGAGTAGCAGTGCCTGCAGACATGCTCTCACCATGAGCGCGTAGGTGAGACCCAGCCCCACCAGGCCAGGAGGCAGTTGGTTGTACAATGAGTTTGTGATGGAAGCCACAGCGGCGACCAACACCACACAGGCTCCAATATATTCCTGCGGGGAGATGACACCATCACAGCATTGTTTAGTAGAGCACAAAATAACAATAAAAAGATGAGCGCTCTATTTATTGCCAACACGCCGATAAAAGTCTCACATTTGTGAAAAAAATCTATAAAACTGCCAAGGGGGCCAGAGGAGCAGCCGCTGAATAAAACATTTATTCAGCGGCGGCATTTAGAGGGAAAAATGGAAAATTCCACCATCCATAATTCCAGCAGCAGGATTGTTACACAACAACAACAACAAGTACACAAATATCCAGCAGTCTTTTACCATGCGCACTTCCAGCCACCGATTGGCTGCAGTGAGGAAGAGCGATGCGATGTTGTTGGCGTCTGTGAACTGAAGTAACCTCTGTCTGAACCTGGGCTCGTACCTGCGGGCACAAATACACATCTCACGTTAATAATTGTTGTATTTCAAGGCCACAAGGACAAACAATAGCATGATCTTTATTATTGGACTTAACCTCTTAAGAGCTTGTCCACTGTACAGGACAGGCATTTCACAGCCTTCTTTCAAATGTAAAAATGTAGTGAACATGAGGACTTACTACTGCTTTTTAATATAAAATGATAAAGACGGTTGATGTAACTGCATATAAACCGTATTTTACGGACTATAAGCCGCTACTTTTTTCTCAGCTAATGGCCATAATGTTTTATGTGCAACAAATATTTTTTCATGTTACACTGACAGGGACACTAAAATAAGTGTTATTGTTTGTGCCATGGTGCCATCTTTTGGATGAGTTCACTCACTGCAGGTGCTGCAGGTTGAAAATGTACTTCCTGTTTTGTGCCTTGAACCGGAAGTATAACCTTCCGTAGCGTTTCTGCTCGAACAGATTCTTCATTCATCACTCCAAGCAACGTTTGTAAGTTTCACAATATAACTAAAACAATTCATACTTACTAAACCGTCCCATGTGTAATATCTGTAGGAGTGTTTTCATGTATATTTGTACATGCTATCGTAATGAAGCTAGCGTCATTAGCATTAGCAGATATGCTAACAAGTTTGTAAGAGTCTGTGTTAGTACTATTAACTTACAATGGATTCTTTAGGTATTGTTTCAGTTTTGTAAATGCACTAAAACGTCATTGTAACGTTATTGAGCCCTTTTAGCGGATTGAAGAGCGAGCTTCCGCAGCTCGTCGGTCCATGACGGTGACTTTTGTTTTGTTTGATCAGCCGTTTTACTGCCGTGATACAGGCAACGTTTGGAAAAAAGTAAGGTATGGAAGTAAACATTTACAAATATCTAATTCCACAACGTATCTGCGGCTTACAGTTCCGTGTGGGTAATATATGTAAATACTGGCTTAAATACTATAGCCCGGCAAATACAATGTTAATGGTCTGAGATACTAAAGGTCTGCGTGTATTAAAACAGACGCAAACTTGACACGCTTAGCTGATCTGCTAAGCTTGTGCGCAGAAAATTGCATCTCTTAAATGAGCTAAATACAGAGCGTAATCCATTTAGTGTGTCAGTCTTCACGAATATGCAGAATATGTGCTGATTATTAGAACGCCCACAATACTCCTTGTAAATATAATCAATGTGATTCATCAACACTAAAACTGTTCTGCGGCAGTTGTTTTGCATCTGTATTGCATCTGTAGCACGTCTGAATGTTGTCTGTCTATCTGTGTTGGCCCTGCGACGAGGTGGCGACTTGTCCAGGGTGTACCCCGCCTACCACCCGAATGCAGCTGAGAGGCTCCAGCACCCCCCGCTACCCCAAAAGGGACAAGCGGTAGAAAATGGATGGATGGATGGATGAAATGTGCGTGCAAACTGGCAAAGTTACGCACAAACGGCTCTGAGAAAGGAGCCCAATGCGCTGCAAAGACAGAAGATGAACACAAAATATTCCTACGTGTGTGTCAACATATTTTGACTGTCAGAAATGAAAATATTAGCAATATCATGTTTTCAGCAATATCATTTTATAATTTTATAGCTGCTGGATGACTCAAGGGGCTGATTAAAACCAATTCATCTAATTCGTTTTGGTGTCTGCTGGTGTTATTTAATAACATTTGTTTTTTTCATAGGGATTAGATATATTATTGATATATGTCCCATATTAAAAAAACTTTTTGCAATATTAATTTGATTAATTTAATAGTTTAGATCAGGGGTAGGGAACCTAAGGCTCGGAAGCCAGATGTGGCTTTTTGATGACTTGCAGATAAATCTTAGCTGTTTAAAACATTCTCATAAATTTTAATCCATACGCCAGTAGACACCAAAATGCATCAATTTAATTTGTTTCAATCAGCCCCTTCAGTCATCCAGCAGCTATACAATTATAAAATATTATTGCTGAATAGACGATATGTCTTTTTTTTCTTCAATCAAGTTTGCACGTGTTTTAGTGCGCGCAAACTTTTAGTAGATCAGGTCCTCAATATTTTACTTTGCACACTCTATTTTGGACTTATTATTTGGATCTTAGTAGATCAGGCCCTGCGTTAGTCTACCAAAAAATAAAAACTGTTTCTTTTAGTATACATCAACCTAAACATTTACCTGATGTCTATATTAATAGTGTTTCATTTTACACAAGCAAGAAGACTCAAGAAAGAGGGGGAATATACAGAATATGTACTTAACATGTTTATTAAACACCTTTAACTATGATGTGGACCTGTTACTTAGTGTGTGTTCTTTTAATGTGTTATTTTGAGCTGGAAGTTTGGACACACTTCTCGTCTAGTAAGACTAGTTAATGAAATCCACACACACCTGAGGGCCCTGATAGTGGGGAGCCCTTCCACGGTCTCGGAGAAGTGGGAGAGCAAAGGCAGTTGGGTGCCATCCTCCAGCTGTTGCAGGTCCCTAAGCACAAGAGTGACATACACTGAATACAATAAAACAGGAACAGGCTTTAGATAGGCTTTGAGTACTAGCACCTGTGTCTGTGTATTATCCTGTGCGGTACCACAATAACTATCTTATAATGTTATAATGTTAATAGTGACAGGTGACTCTCCACTTGGGATATATCAAGGATCTTTTGAATTTGTACAATTTGCAGGTTAACACAAATTAGCTTTCAAGAAAATAATCAAATTGATTGCAAATGTCTTGGTTCTTAAAATTATTTCAAAATACAGTTCTGGGTCTGTGATTGAATAGGATAGGCTAATCTGTAGACCCCAATCTATTGTACACATCTTCCAGTTTTGGTTGCTACATCTGACTTGTAAAAACCAAACACAATCACAGTGGTACCTCGGTTTTTGTACAACCCACTTTTTGTATGATTTGATTTTAGACGAAAACGTACCACGAGTGGGTACACACGCTCCATATAGTGGTATGCCAAAGAATCAATTAAATATTCAAACACAGTGTTACTGTTCAAATTGTGTGTAATGTTACAGTGGCCAAAGATTAAATATAATTGTTGAATAAAACCTCTGCATTGTTTAAGTGAATATTAAGGCCTATTATGCTAGGGTATTTTAATGTTAGTCATTATGGTGGTAACCAAGTGTTTTCTGAGGTGGTACTTGGTGAAATAAGTTTGTCAACCACTGGACTGATGTAACCTTATTCTCTTTGGCACAAGCACCAATCTCCTTAACAAACTCCATCACATTTAGAAATCTGCTGCCTAACATCCTCACCCGTACCAGTTCTTAAAACCACGTCAGCCCTTGGACCAAGCACTAGACCTGGGGGGCACAGTTCCTGCCCCTTTCCTTTGGACCTACCCCCCCCACATCAATGACACTGCTGACACTACCCCCTCCAAGACTGACTAAAAAGCACACCTGTTCCTCCCCGCTTTTAACTTACACTTCAAAATGTCCACATTTAGAATTACATCACAATATAATCTTTTAATCTGGCTGTTTTGCATGCAATTCTAAACTACATTTGCTATGTTTTCTGTGCTTATTTGGCTGTTGTATTCCCTATTATATACACTGGTATTTGTTTGTTTTTTTACCCGGTAAAGCAAGCGTCTGAGTTTTTTAAATGAGCTCTACATTTTACGCTTTTGCAGCATTGCTTACAACGTGAGCCCAAGATGCAGAGACGACAGGCCAATGCAGGTACAACATATTCAATAAAGCCAAAAACAAGGATGCACCAGAGTGAGTGACAGGATTGGCAACCAAGGACAGGTGAGGGAGCCACCTTTCAGACCAGGGGAGTGGTGGTAAATGGAGGCAAACAAGAAGTGGAATGAAAAATGAAAGCACACAGGAAATAACACAAAACACGAGATACTAATAACTGTCATGTGAGATCATGACACTATAAATAAAATATATTTTTATTATTGTAATTTTTCCCCAGTTTTTGTACACCATCTCTGTTATCTTACAGTCAAAAATTGTTTGTAGTGTTTCCCACGCAATCGAGTGCCCAAACAAAGAATCCCACACTTTGGTGACTCAGTCTCTGAGCTTTTTTTCATTGAGTCATGACCTAATTATTTCTTATCGGAAAAGTTGCACTGGTTTTCGTACGAGTCAGTCTTCGACATACTTTTTTGGAACGCACCACTAATAAAAACCAAGTTTTCCCTCACCTGGAAGCCACTCTAAAATATTTCTGGATGAAGTAGCAGGTGACAGCCAGCGGCAGGAGAGCGATGAGGAAGACGGGGGTGACGTAGGAGATGACCCCCAGGGCGGACACACACAGCAGGGTAGAGCGACTGAGACACTCCAGCGTGGTCGGGATGTGTTGGTCTATTGTGTTCGTGTCGGTGGAAAAGCGGTTGAGGATGCTGCCAAGCGGAGTGGTCTCAAACAACCTGGTCATAAAAAACATACAACTATTGTAACCTTCGGGATGCTTGCTGTGATACTTCCTCAGCATGTATCACATGTTTATTCACGTGCATGGGAGTTTACAAAAGCAAGGTGGTGTGTGTGTGTGTCTTTATGTAACCAGTGTCTGAGTTTTGTGTACAGAAAGCAGATGGTGCTCGAAGTAATGAGGCGAAAAAAGGCCCTTTTAAATGTGTGTTCTGCTTTTAATACAAACACACATTGTCAGTTTCTCTGACCATTTCACACGTCCCGTCCTTGCCACACAGACACACACATGCACACATAGTTGTACCTCATGGGGGCCAGGATGATCTTGTTGAGGAGGTTCTGATGGAGCTTCTTGGCCACTTTGAGGCCGGTCCACTCCACAGCAACAGAAGTGGCCAAACACAGGATGATGCCCAGGCAGCACAACACGCTGAACACGAACAAATACCACGAGTGGCTGAAGCCACAGTCCTACAGGAACACACCAAGGCGGTTAAACACTGTCCTGTTGCTTGGAGTGACAACAAATGTTAAAGCCTTTAATTACACTACACAAAAACATGATCGAATTTGAGAAACAACTCGTAGAAAAGTATGCAGGTGGAGTCTGATTGATTGATTGATTGAGAAGTTTATTGACATCTTAAATAATTGAATCCATGTGATGGATAATGGACAGAATGCAAATAGACGGCACAAAAAGCCAAAAGGCTTGTTTCCATTGTGGTCAATTAAATATTCATCACATTTGATACATTCAATAATAAAATATGTATAACCTGTAACATGTATATAAAAAATTACGTTAAAAAAATGAATAAATTATGTACATATACACAGTATACATGTCATGTGATTTGAAAAACAATATATACAAAAAAAACAATATATACAAAAAGTCAGCATGACTCTTCAGTAGGTTAGTGTTCATTTATCATTTTTCATTCATCATTTATATGTATTTCACATTGTATTCTGTACGTAATACTATGATTACGCTATATAAGATGTGTTCTGTGTTAAAATTTGAATGGTAATACTGCATACATTTGGAAGACATTACAACATTTTCTTCACATTATTTTAATTTTGTGTAGAAATTGGTACTTTTCACATTTGAAAATGTTGTCAATTCAATGCATCAATTCCCGGTACGTTGTAATTGATATCGGTACTCAACTGTACCAATTATCAGTATATTTGGGCATGTTTTTAATAATAACAATAATAATAAAATGATATTTTTTAATGTAATATTTAAAAATGACCTGATTGTGATAACTGTGCTGTCCGGTTGTTAAATCTTATTTTCTTATTACATTTCTGAATCTCATTTGCAAGTATTATTATTAAGTACTTCAAGACATTAGATGGTAGTAGTGTCTAGACCAGTGGTCCCCAACCACCGGTCCAGGGACCGGTACCAGTCAAAGACGCATTTGCTACCGGGCCGCAGAGAAACATTAAACAATTTATAAATGACTGCATTTTCTCCGACTTAACTTTCACCTGTCCCACTAAACACACCAATAAACTTGTTTACGGATGTACAATAAAACTCTTCATAGGAAGTTGCCATTTGTTATAACTTTGTGACATGATACAAAGCACATTAATAAACATATAAAATATAAATGTGACAGACTGTAGCCAAAGGCTGATTTCTATCTGCAGTCCCCAGCAGGTTGATGGTAACCTGCAGGGCATCTCATTGCAAAGAAACAGGCCCAGGGCTCCCACTAATTCAGCGTTACAGTGAGTTGTATTTATCATGCACTTATTTTTGCTGTATTTATGTGGCACAAGTGGAAAGCCGGTCCCTGAAAATAATGCCTACATTTAACTGGTCCATGGTGCAAAAAAGGTTGGGGACCACTGGTCTAGACTATAGACTATGGTGTTTTACCTAGTCAGGAAGTATTCTTTGCCATGAAGCTGAACTTGGCAGTATTTTTTTTTGCTGTTCCCTACAAAGTATTGTACTTATTACACACTTGCTGTTTGATTGTAACATGCATCTTAGTTGTAGTTTTCGTTACCAAATTCGGGGGTGTTGATATTGCCATGTAAAATAAATCATGCTAATCAAACCTACTCAGTGGCCTAGTGGTTAGAGTGTCCGCCCTGAGATCGGTAGGTTGTGAGTTCATACCAAAGACTATAAAAATGGGACTCATTACCTCCCTGCTTGGCACTCAGCATCTAGGGTTGGAATTGGGGCTTAATCACCAAAAATGATTCCCGGGCGCAGCCACCGCTGCTGCCCACTGCTCCCCTCACCTCCCAGGGGGTGATCAAGGGTGATGGGTCAAATGCAGAGAATAATTTTGCCACACCTAGTGTGTGTGTGACAATCATTAGTACTTTAACTTTAACTTAAGTAGCACATACATGGCAAAGCTTGGTTGACATGGAAAATTGCAAAATTACCTAAAGGCAGTTTGGCTGAGTCAGTTCTTAATGCTGCTTGAATGCTTGTTTCCTCGCCAACGTTTGAGCGGTTGTTTAGTCTGCAATCGGATGTGACCTCACGGCCAGCAAAGGTATTGAAATATAGCACCGTTTGATTTAACGTGAATTGATACGATTCTACTGACGAAATTTCAGTCATTTATTTTTTATGTTTTGGACTAAATGGAATTCATAGAAAATAAAGTATATAATATCAACATAAATATGATATTTTTTTGCAAAAAAAAACTGATTTAATAGTTTTTTGAAAATTTGAAATTTAACAGTTAAAACATGAATTGGCAAGCCTTACTGCCACAACACCTACCGCGATTCAAATCAAATATGTCTGCCTTTTAAGATTAGTGTTTTAGTGACAATGTCAAGGCAAACTTGGTATTATATTCCTATCAGTGACGGTGACAGAGCAGGAATTAGAAATAAGTTTGCTGTAAAATTTCATATTTAATTTGCATGTTACATGCGCCTCTTCATGCATCGTGGAGACTTTTGCACAGCACATGATCGGCGTATAGGGAGTGGCGGCCCTACGCACGCAAATGTAATTGCATGTGAGTGACTATACTTTCAATTTCAATTTCTAAATGGAAATGTGATGATTGTCATTAAGAACTTACAAGGCGCGATCGCATCAGACTGGGCTCGTGCATGGAAATGAGCCTGTTCTAATGATGCCAGAGAATGGGAAGTGTGCCAGGTAGAGTGGAACCTCAACTTACGAACCCCTCATTATACACATTTTTCAATTTACAACCCACAGGCTAAATAAAAATATGTTTTGGTGTACAAATCGTTTATCCGTTTAAAAACCTTTCATCCATTCACTGTGTGCCTCACACGGCAGCCATTTTGTGCCCGTCAGCACAGCCATTGTGGGCGTGCCGATCGATCTCCGGTGCTCAATGTTTGTCAGCTCGGTGTTACACGACTTAACTACTGTGCAAAGTGCTACTCTGTGTGCTTCTTACGTGCTTTTTTTTAGCCTTTTCTGAAAAACAATTTTCTAGTTTTGCTAGCTAAATATTAGCCCCGAGAAAGAAATGGACAAAAAGTGGTTTGAAACACTCAAGATGTATCCACAGCGTTGTCAACACTGCCTCATCCCCCTTCACTTCCCTTTTGCTGCACGCCAAGAAGATTAAACAACAAGGCAAAGTGGATTTTATCTTTTATTCCTAAAAAAGTGAATGAGTTTTGTGATTTCCAATTGTGACTGCACCACAGGGCTAGTGACAGTGTATATGTGCACAAATGAGGACAGTTCAGCTTGTTGTTGTTTTGACTTTGTCATTAAATACAAAGGTGAACCATCACCCCCTTTTTATGTTTAATATACAGTACTGTATAGCGCTTTATATTGTGTTCAAAGTGTACAAACTTTTACTAAAATATGGAATTATGTTGAGGCTGAAATGCCGTGTTAGTATGCCATATATCCCCAAAGATATAAGTAGTAAAACATAATATATACATAGAAATATTTTCGCTGACAGAAGTAGGATTTGATGCCACGCCTCCAGAGGAGACTGTGACCTATGACTGGGGCCATCCTGACCTTTGTATGAAGCAACAGCTTAGCATCAGTAAAGCTAAAACCATCCACACAATAGAGCTCAGTGAGACATTTTAATCCACCTGCAAATGAGTTTTTTGTATCTAATATTACTGGGATCAATAAATTGTGAAAAATTTAAACTATAAATGCCACTTATGGACTTGCAAGTCAACTTGCATCACAGTTGAAAACTACCAACTACATTAATCCACAGTAGCCTTGTGTTAATCCTGTTTATAGTAAAGTGTGTGTGTGTGTACGTGTGTGCGTGTGCGTGTGTGTGTGTGTGTGTGTGTGTGTGTGTGTGTGTGTGTGTGTGTGTGTGTGTGTGTGTGTGTGTGTGTGTGTGTGTGTGTGTGTGTGTGTGTGACAGAGGGAAAACTGTACAACACCACAAAAAAATGAGGCAGAGATTGTGTTTGACAAAAGAACTTGCGGTCCGGGTGCAGATTAGATACTTTAGGTATAAAGTTCATTGAAGCTTAGCAAAGTGAAAAGAACTTTGTAGGACACAAAATAGGGAGGAGGACAAAGTGTCAGCTGCTATGTTTAGCTGCTGCATATATATATATATATATATATATATATATATATATATATATATATATATATATATATATATATATATATATATATATATATATATATATATATATATATATATATATATATATATATATATATATATATATATATATATATATATACACACACACACACATATATATATATGTATATATATTTCACTTGACCTGGAACCAACCTGATAACTTGTGAACGCCTCACTCTTTTTTTTTTCCACGTGAGTGAAACTAATACTCTGCTTTCTCTCAATGGATTGCCTGCTAGAAGTTCCACACTGGATAAAAACAGATGACCTTTTGCACTCATGCAATGAGTCGTATTGAGTTATGTTTAGGACTGCTGAGCCTCAGAGTCCATTAACATGTTTTTGCATTTGCTTGCTCCATAAGTGTCAACACTGCAAGTATCACTCTCTCCTCTACTGTATTATTCAGTAGAGTTTTTCTGCTACGCTAATGAAGAGACTGCTGCAGCTTCAGGGTTTGTTTAGGAACGCTCCATCTGGAGCTGGCAGCCAGCGCTGGTGTTTTAGGTCAGTGCAGCTAAAGTGTGAGTCACAGTAGATTAGCGGGAAAGCCGTTGTGTAATTTCGCTTGGACTTCTAAAATACATAAATAGCAGGCAAATCAAACAGAAACAAAATCATGTACACAAACACTAGTAGGCCTGCAGCGATTAATCATTTAATTCAATTAGTACAAAACTTGGTCAGTATTTTATTGCTTTGATTATTCATTTGAGTTTAACTAATAAAAATGTATGAAAACCAAAATGCAGTAAGAAACTTAAGCAGACATTGTTTTGGCAAAATGTGTGTGGCCTGCATGAGCTTGTGGCGCCAAAACAGGTAAAAATTGTGAAAAATGGCTCAAAGAATAACAATAATGAGAGGGAAAGAGTCTGTCGGTACCACCGGGTACCAATTCACGTAAAATCATACAGTGCCTAATTTCGATATGTTTGTTGAAGGCGCTCAAAAGTACAGTAAGGCTTCACTGTTCAAAATGTGCTAGCTCGATGCTAAGTTACATTGGATTTGCCGCATACATGCTACTGATTAGCATTAGCGATTTTAAATTTGGTAATGAAAACTACAACTAAGATGCACGTTATAATCAAACAGCTGGTGTGTAACAAGTACAATACTTACAGTACAAACACTTTGCAGGGCCCAACAAAATAAAAGACTGGCACATTCAACTTAATAGCAAAGATTACTTCCTGGCGAAGATAACACGCTGCAGCGATCAATTCACTACTGCCATCTAATGTCTTGGAATTGCAACTGCATTCAAAGTCTACATAATACTATTATGTATGTATACTATATAACAGGGGTCACCAACCTTTTTGAAACCAAGAGCTACTTCTTGGGTACTGATTAATGCGAAGGGCTACCAGTTTGATACACACTTAAATAAATTGCCAGAAATAGCCAATTTGCTCAATTTACCTTTAACTCCATGTTATTATTAATATTTCATGATATTTATCTTTGTGGAAACACTGATCATCTTAATGATTTATCACATTAAATATATATAGAAACAGATAAATATCAATATGCAACACTTTATTTTTATATTTTCTCTAAGTGCACATTTTTCAAATTGAACATTTTCAAATGATCACTTCTAAGACAGTCTTGTGAAATCACAATATCCCATTTTAACTAGCTAGCCACTAACATTTTTTTTAAAAAATCATGAATTACTTTGCACCATGTTTGTACAAATAATAACTCATGTAAAAGAAAATAAAATAAAAAAATAATTTATGGAACATCATTAGTAATTTTTCCTGATTAAGATTAATTTTAGAATTTTGATGACATGTTTTAAATAGGTTAAAATCCAATCTGCACTTTGTTAGAATATATAACAAATTGGACCAAGCTATATTTCTAACAAAGACAAATCATTATTTCTTCTAGATTTTCCAGAACAAAAATTTTAAAAGAAATTCAAAAGACTTTGAAATAAGATTTAAATTTGATTCTACAGATTTTCGAGATTTGCCAGGATATTTTTTTGGAATTTTAATCATAATAAGTTTGAAGAAATATTTCACAAATATTCTTCGTCGAAAAAACAGAAGCTAAAATGAAGAATTAAATTAAAATGTATTTATTATTCTTTACAATAAAAAAAATAAATTTACTTGAACATTGATTTAAATTGTCAGGAAAGAAGAGGAAGGAATTTAAAAGGTAAAAAGGTATATGTGTTTAAAAATCCTAAAATCATTTTTAAGGTTGTATTTTTTCTCTAAAATTGTCTTTCTGAAAGTTATAAGAAGCAAAGTAAAAAAATAAATGAATTTATTTAAACAAGTGAAGACCAAATCTTTAAAATATTTTCTTGGATTTTCAAATTCTATTTGAGTTTTGTCTCTCTTAGAATTAAAAATGTCGAGCAAAGCGACACCAGCTTGCTAGTTGTGGGGAGGCGATGCCGGCGGACCGACGGCGCCCGCTCCAAGATGGCGGCGAGGAGGCGTGGACGAGCGAGCGGCAAGGCGGGGCGCGCCGGGAGCGACGCCGCAATCAGCATAAGGTGCGTGGAGCGCGCAGCTGTGGACAGTGCAATCACCCTCTCGGACCGTATAAAAGGGTGAGAGACGTGAACATCAAGGGAGGAGACGGAGAAAGACGGCGGACGGGAGGAAACCATCCTCTGCTGCCACGCAAACGACGGCGACGTGCTGCTGAAAAGCAGACGGCGGACGGGAGGAAACCATTCGTGTGCTCACGTGAGAAAAAAGGCAGCTGCTGAAAAGCACGCAAAAGACTCTGTGATTGAAATAATAAAGAAGTCTAAACCGTCTCACGACAATGTCTTCCCTGGATGGTCCTGAGAACCCGCACGACAGTTAGGACTGTCACACTAGTAAATAAATAACATTTAAAAAATAGAGGCAGCTCACTGGTAAGTGCTGCTATTTGAGCTATTTTTAGAACAGGCCAGCGGGCGACTCATCTGGTCCTTACGGGCGACCTGGTGCCCGCGGGCACCGCGTTGGTGACTCCTGCTATATAATATAGTACAGTCAAATACTTGCAAATGAGCCTCTGAAGTGTAAGAAAACAAGATAACAACTGGACAGCACAGTTTAGTGTTAAATGTTTAGTAAAAAATAGAGTGTTTTTTTTAAACAATCAACATTTATCAACAAATCTCAAAATCGGTACCGTTGAGTACTAATTCCCGGCCCCGGGAATTGGTACACTATTGACTAAAATGTGAAGGGTACACACGCCAAGAAAGAACCCAAAGAAAACGAGAGAAGCTGTCAAAGGTTTAAAATAAAAAAGACCGAAGGTGAAATGTAAGCACTGTCATTTTCCAATAGCACTACATTATTGACGTAGCACATTACCAGAAAGTATTTACAGAGCAAACAAGCAGAAACAAAATAATGGTCCATTTTGGCATCTAGCGCCATCTTTTATGTTTGACTTGCATAACAAATGTTTTGTTCAAAAACATTTGAGTACATGACATCATCTACCTGTGTAGTTTGCATGTTAATGCTAAGAAGTTGTCTAAAAATCAAACACCATTCCTCCAATTAATTCCCTATTTAATTGTGTGTCTATTGAATTGGAGAATACAGTGTCACGCAATTTAAAATATGTGTATGCTGTTTATTAATGGGTTTTATTCTTATAGTTATTATATACTATTAATATACTGTTTTCTTTTTTTTACAATTATCACTTTATCAAAAAGCCTTTTTGTGTAGTTTGGCTTTTTATTTATTATTATTTTATGTGTTTTACTTTTTAACTTAAAAAACAATATACTGTATAGTGATGCTCTCATGTTAAAAGCGCAATTTCAATGTTACGTGCATATGTAAGAAAAAGGCGGCTCATAAGAATCCTTGTTTATTTAAACTATTTTCCGTAAAAGACACATTGAAGTTAAAGTTAAAGTTAAAGTACCAATGATTGTCACACACACACTTGGTGTGGCGAAATTTGTCCTCTGCATTTGTCCTATCCCCTTGTTCACCCCCTGGGAGGTGAGGGGAGCAGTGGGCAGCAGCGGTGCCGCGCCCGGGAATCATTTTTGGTGCTTTAACCCCCAATTCCAATTCTTGATGCTGAGTGGCAAGCAGGGAGGTAATGGGTCCCATTTTTATAGTCTTTGGTATGACTCGGCCGGGGTTTGAACTCACAACCTAGCGATCTCAGGGCGGACACTCTAACCACAAGGCCACTGGGTAGGCTCTCAAGCTATAAAGTGTGTTTTATTTGATTACTCAATTAATCAAACAAATTAAACTAAAGATTACTCGCTAACTAAAATAATCGATAGCTGCAGCCCTGCAATATAATCTTGATATGTCAGCAGAAAAATCCTCATCGTCATTGAGTCAGAGTTCCTCACCTGAACAAGCGTACAGTTGCGTGCTGTGGTGTCCGACTTGGCCGTGATGACGTGTGACGTCCAATGTGCCAGCCAGTAGTCAATGGACACCATGAAGGAATGTTTTAGGAGCTGTGACAGGAGGAGCAGCGTGAGAAGGAGGAGGCCGGCCGAGGACAGGTAGGTGCCGCAGGAGTGCCAGGGAATGGTGGCTCGTTGACGCATTACCTGCGACAAGCTGTCGTCATCGTCACTCTCCAGGGATTCTTCTGGAGACAGACGAGGGATCGTCACTTGCAAAACGTGCCACGTGTGACACACTTCTCTCTTACCTTGCATGAACTTGTTTTTATACTCCTATCTATTTCCAACACATTCTCCTCATTGTTCTGTCACTTCAATAAATGCTCTCACCAAAATAACATACAAAGGATGACAACACAGTAAAGTATTTATATCTTCCTCTGCCAAGGGGTTTGGTGTTTGTTCAGTTTTCATCACATACAAGGTAGAATAGTGGCAAAAGCAAAATATGTTAATCTTTTCATTTAGATTGCTTTGAATTTTTAATGAGCCATCAAATTCACTACAATGGAACCCGTTTATGTCGACGCCCCTTGGACTGCCTAAGTCAGTGTTTTTCCAACCTTTTCTGAGCTAAAGCACATTTTCTTCATTGAAAAAATCCAGATGCACACCACCGGCAAAAAACATAAAAAAATGAAACTCCGCAGCCGATACTGACAGTAAAAAGTTGTTCTCGCAATTGTTGGATGTGAATTCAAACCATAACCAACCATGCATCACTATAGCTCTTGTCTCAAAGTAGGTGTACTGTCATGACCTGTCACATCACGCCGTGACTTATTTTGAGTTTTTTTGGTGTTTTCCTGTGTGTCGTGTTTTAGTTCTTGTCTTGCGCTCCTATTTTGGTGTCCTTTCCAGTTTTGTTGGGATTTTCCTGTAGCAGTTTCATGTCTTCCTTGAACGCTATTCCCCGCACCTGCTTTGTTTTCGCAATCAAGACTATTTAAATTGTGCGGACGCTATCCTTCTTTGTGGGGACATTGTTGATTGTCATGTCATGTACGGATGTACTTTGTGGACGCCGTCTGCTCCATGCGCTGTAAGTCTTTGCTATCGTCCAGCATTCTGTTTTTGTTTACTTTGCAGCCAGTTCAGTTTTAGTTTCGTTTTCCATAGCCATCCCTAAGTTTCAATGCCTTTTCTTAGCGGCCCTTGCCTTTTGTTTATTTTTGGTTTAAGCGTTAGATACCTTTTTAACTACTCGCTGCCTCCCGCATATTGTGATCACGACAAACCATGTTCCCGACATCTACAAAGCAATTAGCCACCTGCTGCCACCAACTGATATGGAAGAGTATTACACGGTAACTCTGCCTAGCTGTAGACAACACAGACACTCAACAACGGCACATTATTTGCAGATTATAATTACTGGTTTGCAAAAAAGTATTTTTAACCCAATTAGGTGAAATTACATAATCTCCCACGACACACAAGACAATATCTCACGTCACACTAATGTGCCACGGGCACAGTGGTTGAAAAACACTGGCCTAAGTGACATCAACATAGGAGGTTGTTGAAATAGCCGAAACTAGACCATACTCTGGCTCTTTTCTTTATTTGTAAACGTTTATTCAGATTTTATGATATTGTTAAATATTTATCTACTGCTGCTGCGATCATTTCATTGTCTGTCTTGACCACTTCCTAATTTGCACTGAACAGGAAGTCACTTTGTTTCAATGCTGCGTAAGTATATTATTATTTCACGCTTCTTCACTATAAGAATAATGCGTAACAATACTACAACAAATGTCGGCATAAACAGGACCGTTTCCTTAGAAATTACCCTTCTGAGTCTCAAAAAGAATGTTGACAACGTTTACAGTTGTCAACTTAAGTGGGCACTGTTTAGTAGTAAGAAGAAAAGCAGTCTTTCACATAATACGCTAAACTTCAGCAAAGTAATTATTAAAGGCCTACTGAAATGAGATTTTCTTATTTAAACGGGGATAGCAGATCCATTCTATGTGTCATACTTGATCATTTCGCGATATTGCCATATTTTTGCTGAAAGGATTTAGTAGAGAACATCGACGATAAAGTTCGCAACTTTTGGTCGCTGATAAAAAAAGCCTTGCCTGTACCGGAAGTAGCGTGACGTCACAGGTTGTGGAGCTCCTCACATCTGCACATTGTTTACAATCATGGCCACAAGCAGCGAGAGCGATTCGGACAGAGAAAGCGACGATTTCCCCATTAATTTGAGCGAGGATGAAAGATCGTGAATGAGGAAAGTGAGAGTGAAGGACTAGAGGGCAGTGGAAGCGATTCAGATAGGGAAGATGCTGTGAGAAGCGGATGGGACCTGATATTCAGCTGGGAATGACTGAAACAGTAAATAAACACAAGACATATATATACTCTATTAGCCACAACACAACCAGGCTTATATTTAATATGCCACAAATTAATACCGCATAACAAACACCTTCTCCTTCCCATCCATACAACCCGCCAATACAAATCAAACACCCGCACAACACACTCAATCCCACAGCCCAAAGTACAGTTCACCTCCGCAAAGTTCATACAGCACATATATTTCCCCAAAGTTACGTACGTGACATGCACATAGCGGCACGCACGTACGGGTAAGCGATCAAATGCAGATGCGTACTCACGGTAGCGCGTATCCAACTCAAAGTCCTCCTGGTAAGAGTCTCTGTTGTCCCATCTCCACAAGCATGCGTATCCAACTCAAAGTCCTCCTGGTAAGAGTCTCTGTTCTCCCAGTTCTCCACAGGCCAATGGTAAAGCTTGACTGTCATCGTTCGGGAATGTAAACAATGAAACACCGGCTACGACGTAGCCGCTACGTGTTTGTGTTGCTGCAGCCGGCCGCTAATACACCGCTTCCCACCTACAGCTTTCTTCTTTGCTATCTCCATTGTTCATTAAACAAATTGCAAAAGATTCACCAACACAGATGTCCAGAATACTGTGGAATTTTGCGATGAAAACAGACGACAGTCATGGTTTACAGAAGAAACTAAAGCCCAGAAATGATCATGTAGAAAGCTGGAACGCAAATGGCGTGCGACTAAACTTGAGGTTTTCCATCAAGCATGGAGTGATAGTTTAATAACTTATAAACGCATGCTTACCTCAGCTAAAGCTAAATATTACTCAAATCTCATCCACCTCAACAAAAATTATCCTAAATTTTTGTTTAGTACAGTAGCATCGCTAACCCAACAAGGGACTCCTCCCAGTAGCTCCACCCACTCAGCAGATGACTTTATGAATTTCTTTAATAAGAAAATTGAAGTCATTAGAAAAGAGATTAAAGACAATGCATCCCAGCCACAACTGGGTTCTATTAACACAGATACGACTGTATATACGACGGACACTGCCCTCCAAAATAGTTTCTCTCTCTTTGATGAAATAACATTGGAGGAATTGTTAAAATGTGTAAATGGGACAAAACAAACAACATGTTTACTTGACCCAATTCCTGGGAAACTTATCAAGGAGCTTTTTGTTTTATTAGGTCCATCAGGGTTAAATATTATAAACGTATCACTTTCCTCTGGCACTGTTCCCCTAGCATTCAAAAAAGCAGTTATTCATCCTATACTCAAAAGACCTAACCTCGATCCTGACCTCATGGTAAACTACTGGCCGGTGTCCCACCTTCCGTTTATCTCGAAAATCCTTGAAAAAATTGTCGCACAGCAGCTAAATGAACACTTAGCGTCTAACAATCTCTGTGAACCTTTTCAATCCGGTTTCAGGGCAAATCACTCTACGGAGACAGCCCTCGCAAAAATGACTAATGATCTATTGCTAACGATGGATTCTGATGCGTCATCTATGTTGCTGCTTCTTGATCTTAGCGCCGCTTTCGATACTGTTGATCATAATATTTTATTAGAGCGTATCAAAACGCGTATTGGAATGTCAGACTTAGCCTTGTCTTGGTTTAACTCTTATCTTACTGACAGGATGCAGTGTGTCTCCCATAACAATGTGACCTCGGACTATGTTAAGGTAACGTGCGGAGTTCCCCAGGGTTCGGTTCTTGGCCCTGCACTCTTTAGTATTTACATGCTGCCGCTAGGTGACATCATACGCAAATACGGTGTTAGCTTTCACTGTTATGCTGATGACACCCAACTCTACATGCCCCTAAAGCTGACCAACACGCCGGATTGTAGTCAGCTGGAGGCCTGTCTTAATGAAATTAAACAATGGATGTCCGCTAACTTTTTGCAACTCAACGCTAAGAAAACGGAAATGCTGATTATCGGTCCTGCTCAACACCGACATCTATTTAATAATACCACCTTAACATTTGACAACCAAACAATTAAACAAGGCGACTCGGTAAAGAATCTAGGTATTATCTTCGACCCAACTCTCTCGTTTGAGTCACACATTAAGAGTGTTACTAAAACGGCCTTCTTTCATCTCCGTAATATCGCTAAAATTCGTTCCATTTTGTCCACAAACGATGCTGAGATCATTATCCATGCGTTCGTTACATCTCGTCTCGATTACTGTAACGTTTTATTTTCGGGCCTCCCTATGTCTAGCATTAAAAGATTACAGATGGTACAAAATGCGGCTGCTAGACTTTTGACAAAAACAAGAAAGTTTGATCATATTACGCCTATACTGGCTCACCTGCACTGGCTTCCTGTGCACCTAAGATGTGACTTTAAGGTTTTACTACTTACGTATAAAATACTACACGGTCAAGCTCCTGCCTATCTTGCCGATTGTATTGTACCATATGTCCCGGCAAGAAATCTGCGTTCAAAGAACTCCGGCTTATTAGTGATTCCCAGAGCCCAAAAAAAGTCTGCGGGCTATAGAGCGTTTTCTATTCGGGCTCCAATACTATAGAATGCCCTCCCGGTAAAAGTTAGAGATGCTACCTCAGTAGAAGCATTTAAGTCTCATCTTAAAACTCATTTGTATACTCTAGCCTTTAAATAGACTCCCTTTTTAGACCAGTTGATCTGCCGTTTCTTTTCTTTTCTTTTCTACTCTGCTCCCAACCCGGGGTGGACCGCTAGCATGTCCATCGGATGGGGACATCTCTACGCTGCTGACCCGTCTCCGCTCGGGATGGTTCCTGCTGGCCCCACTATGGACTGGACTTTCGCTGATGTGTTGGACTTTCACAATATTATGTCAGACCCACTCGACATCCATTGCTTTCGGTCTCCCCTAGAGGGGGGGGGTTACCCACATATGCGGTCCTCTCCAAGGTTTTTCATAGTCATTCACATTGACGTCCCACTGGGGTGAGTTTTCCTTGCCCGTATGTGGGCTCTGTACCGAGGATGTCGTTGTGGCTTGTACAGCCCTTTGAGACACTTGTGATTTAGGGCTGTATAAATAAACATTGATTGATTGATTGATTGATCTATATGGTGCTGGGATACCCATGATTTCAGCTTTTCAAAGCTCCTCTTGGATTGCCAATATTTGACCTCGTTATTTTACAGCCTTGCACACAGGAAAACATGTGGAAGAGAATTGCAAGTAGGTCATGCCTCCGCATACCGAAAACAAAGATTGTGGATGACTGACAAGACGCTCACTTGGTTCACATAAATTCCACTGTTGAATAAACATGCTCAGGTGCTGAGAGCCATGCACAGAGTGAGACCTCTGTAGCCAGTTTGAAAGCATGAGACGAAGAAAAGAAACACACGGACATCGCAGTTTATCGATCAAGGCAAAGTTATTGAGTTCATTTTCATTTATCGTCTGGTTAATTGATCTTCCTCGGCCTACAATTGTCCAGAGGTATGAAAAATGTATACGTCAAATTTAATGCGATTTAAGGCCTTAATTTTCACAAAATCCATTTAATTACTTTTATTGCTTTTGAATGACCCGCGAAAACTCTGATTTTTCACTTAAGCACAAGGGAGAATAGGGCCCTTAGTCACTCATTTTATATAGCGACTAATCAAACCTCTATAGATACTAATTTCCAAAGAAGTGGCTAGCGACAAATCTGGTGACAAGACTTTTAGAGACTGACATGAAAGCACAGTGTTTCTATGGGCTCCCTACCCCATCAACATGTACACTGCGACATTTCCTTTTTATGTTTTTACTCACTTTTTACGAATACATACCGGTAATCGAAAATTAAAGTAAAAAGTTAAAGTTAAAGTACCACTGATAGTCACACACACACCAGGTGTGGTGAAATTACCCTCTGCATTTGACCCATCCCCTTGTTCAACCCCCTGGGAGGTGAGGGGAGCAGTGAGCAGCAGCGGTGGCTGCGCTCAGGAATCATTTTGGTGATTTAACCCAAAATTCCAACCCTTGATGCTGAGTGCCAAGTAGTGCCAAGTGCCAAATTAGACCATTATCTTCTCCCAACCAACCGCTAGGGATGGGTATTGTTTTCATTTTTACCAACACAAGTATTAATGGGGTAAAAACAGTACCTGAACCGGTACGAATTTTTTTTATTTTTGGTTTAAAACAATCCATTTTTATTTTACGGATTTTGTGACATGCAAGTTGAACTGAATTGTAATTTATATAATTCAATGACATGAATAAAATGTTAAGTAATATTTATTTAATTTTATTTAATATTGTCATAATTATCACAGTAAAACCCAAATAATTACATAACACAGCAAATGTGCAAACAAACATGCTTATGTAAGTTATTTTACCGAGACTCTTATTTGGTTTGGTTTAAATTTATTTAGAACATGTATGCAATTACAAGTGATGTATGATATAGTTTACATATTTACATTTCTTTTTACAGCAAGTTCAAAAAGGAGTATGAAATTCAACAAATGTTTTAATAGCTAAGTCAGGTATGATTCACATATGAAATAAAACATCTCATTTTCAATAAAGTTCAAGATGTTCATCAAAATTCTTCTTCCTTGTATTTTGGAAACACTTTTAGTTTGAACAGCCTCTTAAACTGGACCATATTAGTATATTGATAAATGTATTTACTTTAATCCATTTCACAATTTAATTCCACATACTGATATACCAAATGTTTTAAGTTTTGTATGTGCATACAAATGTTGGAAATTACATTTTTCTCTGAGCTGATATTTCTCGCCTTGTAGTACATTCTTTGGTAGCAGCTGATAGTTTGCTTTGTACAGTTTGCATATTCACCCAGTCATTAAATTTCAATATTTTTGATTTAATAAATAAAGGGTTTGTATGTTCTCTATATCCAACATTAGTTATTATTTTAACTGATCTTTTCTGTAACATGGTTAGTGAATGAAGTGTACTTTAGTAGAAGTAATTTTTGGTCAAGTACATAATTTGCTTTATTCATTATTGAAATATTTCTTGCCACCTTAATGTCATATACTTTTACATGAGATTTCAAGGTTATTTTTTCATCCATTACAACACCTAAAAATTAGTTGTTTTTTTTACTTTTTCTTTTTCTACTTTGTCTATGTGTATTTGTGTTTGACTTTCTCTTCTACTGTTATCGAATATCGTTATTCTAGTTTTATTGAGAGTCAAAGATAGTCTGTTTTTGTCAAACCATCTTTTTAATTTGTTCATTTATTCTGTTATTTATTGTGTTCTCTCCGAGGAACGGAGTTTTAATACCCAACCAAGGCTGCCAAGGCTGCCTTAATGCACGGGCTTGACTGGGCTGAAGCCCAGGGGCCCCAACCAATCAGGGGACCCTGATTTTGACGGCGGAAGGCAATGGTTGATGTTCATAGCTGTTAATCATAAACAACTCAGCTTTGTCTAGCGATCATGTACTCTCTCTCTCTCTCTGTTGCATTGTTTTTTCCTACTGCTCCGAGCGGGTCTCAAACCGTGTGAGAGACCAGCGTACTACTATTGAGCTACCGGAACTTTACTTGACTTCAATTACACTCGCATAGACCTGCATGCGTCTGTCGTGAAGGAGATGTATTCATGAACAAAATAATTTTTAAAATGGGTGATATTTTTGCATTGTTGCTGTTCTGTAAATTATGATTTTTTTTTTTTAAACTGTATTTTCGGGCGGGCTAGGGATTGGTGTGTTGAAGTTGGGGAGCCGGGGAGGCAAAAGCCCCTCAACCCCACGACCACCCCTTAGCCCTGACCACTGCCACAAATAGATTGCAGGCCTGTGGGAAACTGCACACAATCAGGACTTGATGAGATGGTCTTAATAGACAGGTAGTCGACATAAGCGGGTTGTTCTATCTTATTAATTAATAGTGATACCTTTTAATGTGTAGTGCTAATACTGATAATTGAACAAATCACTTAACTTTACAAACAAGTAGTAAAAGTGTTACTAGGTGATATATTCAACTAGATAGGTGTACAGTAATGGTTTTAGGTATGAAACCTTGGCGGGGGTCTGCAATGTGCCCTTCTAAATGTGCTACTGCAGGCCCAGCCCAATGAAAGCAGTGTTTAGCGGGAACAACCGTACACTTGGAACACCAAGTGGGGGTGAGGAGCGAGTATTGACACCTGCTGTAAATACTGTACAGCATATATCCACATATCATGCAGCAGGTTGGAGCAAGAGGCTGTGTGGAGCGTTGATGAGAAGCAGGATTGGTTTTATCCTCCTTCAAGCAGGTGAGTGTTTGGAAGGCAAGACATAACCATGTCAAAATAAGAATGAAAATATAGATGATTCTAATATGAAGGGAGAAGCGTACAAAGACAGGATTTTCGAGCAGCGTCAGAAAGCCACACAATTGCTTTCTTGTCTTTTTTTCAGGGTTTGTTTGCTTTGACAAAGCATGCTTTCTGGTCACACCTGTTTGATCGAACATGAGCGTAAAACCTGGTGCTGGAGTCATGGCGAAAGTCCAGGGGGTGTCACCAGCACGCGAGAAACAACACAAAACACAGATAAAGTGTAATGCCGCTACACTTGGAAAAACACTATCACAAATAAACAACAAAGACACACAGAAATTTGGATTAGAGAGCAGGTTCAATAGCAACACGAGGCAATAAGTTGTGTACGATAAACACCAGAGGTTGTGGAATAGCGTGTCTTATTGGTGACAAAGTGTGGAGGTAAGTCGGGAAGAGTATTGTGAAAGTAAAGTAGTGTCAAAGACAGTGGGGTATGGTACATCACAGTAGAAAAGAATGTGATGCAGAACGTGTATGTCTAATGGTTCAACTAGCAGCAACACTGAAAATAAGTAGATAAATATAAGCTGGAAGAGCCTCCTAAATGCACGTGTACTACTTTCAGGATGAAGTGAAACAGTATAAATCTGTGACGTGGAGGACTTCCCAAAACTATGAGAACTACATAGAGGTGTACCGTAATTTCAGGACTAAAAGATTGCCGAACAGGTCACAGTGGACCAATGAAATGGTAAATAATTATTTTGTCGAAGGTATTACATCAAACAATCCTTCAGTAGGCCATTTAGTGTGTTGTGGACTCACCCTCAATATGGAAAAGACACCAAGAAATGAACAAGACACAGCCCCTCAGCTAAAGATGGTCGGCCCGGTCATTTAAAAAAGGTAACGGAAATCCCCCACAATTACTGCCAAAGAAGACGGGACAAACCCAGAGGCGACCTGCCTCAAGACGAAAGTAAAAACAAGGCAGAGAAAACGCAATCCCGAGTCACCTCAACTCCGACACCGAAGAAGGCGACTTTAGTAGTTATAGCACGCAGGAGGAGAAGAAGGATGACTTCTCCGGTAGGCGATATGTCCTGTTACCTGAACTGTCGTTTGTTAAATTTGTGAATGAACACAAGCACCTGTGTAAAAATGTTATGTTTCAATGTGTTCACCTGTGTCTTTTAGACCTGTGCGGCCGATATATGTACAAAGTAAGATTAGTCCAAAAATTGAGTGCGGCTTAAACTTAGGTGTGCTCTATAGCCCGGAAATTACGGTACCTTTTAATGAAGTTAAGGACTATATGCATTAATATTTGTACATGACAGTACATGGCCTGGCAGTATTTTGACCTCTCACCTTCCTCGTCCTCCTCAGTCTTAGCAGCCTCTCTGGAGTACATAGCTCTCCGCAGATTTTTTCTTTCCATATGTGTCATACTGGATGCTACGGTCTCCTGAAAAATAGAAATGTCTTAAAAATGTGATGACGCAATTTTCAAACAACAAGCTCAGGTTCTGTAAACAAAGCACTAGATGCTTAAAGGGGAACTGCACTTTTTTGGAATTTTGCCTATTGTTCACAATCAGTATGAAAGACATGAAGACGGGTATATATATATATATATATATACAGTATATATATATATATATATTTTTTTTTTTAATGCATTCTAAATAGTAAATAAATGCGATCAAAAGTCTGCCTACAATGGAGCCTATGGGAGCCTGATCTACTCTGCCAATAAAGCCCTTAAAACAAATCCAATCACCTCTGTTAAGATTTTATATGCACACTGTAAGTATATATGTAATGTAGTAACAGGCACATTTATAATAACATTTAATATTTATGTATTATGATCATGTTAAGCATACACAGCGCTTTAATTTAAAAAACGAACCACAATGTTTTCGTTATTTTTTTTATAACATCACTGATTATTACTTACTGCAAACTTCATGAGAGCCAACAAATGTAATAAAACGTCACTTACTGTACAATGTCTGCTGTCATTAGAATGTCGACTGATAGAATCTTGTTATATTCCCGATGATATTCCAGATGAAGAATGACTCATAATCCTCACTAAAAAAAGGAGGCGGAACCAAGCGTCTTTTTGTGTCATTCTCGCCATTTGCGGTTCTAAATTGGCTGTCAAAGTGTACCAACTTGTCGGAATACGTACTCGTCCTTCTACTATCAAGGTGAGAGGCATGATTTATGATCTACAATAAAGTTTTATGAGCACGAAAAGGAGGAAGCAGCTCATCAGTCGATCATGTCAACATTGCCACACAAGCTTGTGATCACGGCGCCGCAAAAATAGCCTGTCCGCGTTGGCGCTTATAATAATATCACTAATAGTGTTAATATTCAAGTCACAAAATGTAAATGCTGTATTGTTGGCAGTTTTTGGAAGTTTTTTTATTGGGTTTTATCGGCGGAATAGAGAGCCTCCTATTCGCCCCATTATAAGGGGACTTTAATTGAATTGAATTGAATTGAAGTATTTATTTCAAACCTGCACAGTACAACAAAACATTTTTGTAGTCGTGGAGTTCCACAAGGATCGATCCTTGGACCTCTATGATATTACCATGGTTTCCAAACTTTTAAGTGTATTTTATTTGCGGACGACCCAACCCTATTTTATTAAGGACAAAATATTAAGCATGTGTTAGAGGTGGTTGAAAATTGATTTATTTTTGTAGTAGTAGGAAAAGTGTGGATGCCTCATTATATATCAAAGGAGTTAAGATTCAAAGAACAAAGAAGATCCGTTTTTTTGGTGTTACAATTGATGAACGTTTGTCATGGAAATCACATAATAATACAAAGGCTAAAGTATCTAAAACTATTTCTATATTACACAAAGGGAAGGAATTTCTTAATCTAAAAGCATTGTATATTTTGTATAACTCACTGATTGTTCCATATCTAACATACTGTGTAGAAGTGTGGGGTAGTGCCTGTAAAACATATTTAAATCCAACCTTCCTTCTGCAGAAAAGAGCCGTAGGAATCATAAGTGGATAAGCATGATATTCAAACAGTTAAACTTACTGAAATTTAAAGTATTGGTAGAGTGTCATATCCTAAAAATCAAAACAAAACAATCAAAACGTATTCGTTAAACAAGAAAGTAGTTACAATCAAAAAAGGAATTGAGCTCTTTGCTAAATCGAGGTTTAGAATGGGGATAAAGGAATGAAGCATTTCAATCAAAGGTGTTACTTTGTGGAACAATTTTGACAGTGAAATGATTAAATCTAAAACTCCTACTGTATTAAAATTTTTTAAAAATCATTAAGATGAAAATATATGATTTGGAGTAAATGATTGTGTCCATGTTTAGTTATTTTGTTGTATATTATTAAATGTGTCCTGGGTATGACGTTAAACTACATCCAGGCATGAGATGGGAGGTTGTTTGTGGGGTTAGTGAGTCCCAACTAACGTCTATAAAATGCACACAAAGAACCGTTTGCACCTTCTCTTGTGACTGGCGGGCGGTCAGCGCCATAAAGCTGAGCGGGTCCCTGGGTAATTGGGGCGCGGACAACCAACAGGACAGACTAAGTTCAACAGCCCAGTAAGGCAATTAGTCTAGGAGAAGGATCTCTGATATAAAATACCCCTTCCAACCCGCACCAAGCCAGCGTGGAAGGTGTAGGCTAATAACCAGCATGAAGAGTACGCCAAGAGATCGTTCACTATGGCAGAAACATGCTGAGGCTTTCGTCCAGCAGTGGACTGACAACGGCTGATGATGATGATGATGATTATTAAATATGTATGTTACGAATATATATTGCTAGTTTTCTGAGTTGAACAACAACTGTAACGGTATGAATAGGGTCAGATATAAGTTTTACTTTTTTCTGCTTCTTTTCGTTCATTATTCATTTTAAATGTAATGTTAATTGTTTTTTGTTTGACCTTAAATGAATGAAACAAAACAAACAAACAAATAATCACATGCCAAAAATAGCAACAATGGTTAAAAGCAATTAGGAATTAAATAGCACTGGATGGTGCTGCTCATTACTTACCGTCTCAAACTCTTGGTCCTGTCTGTGCATCAGCGTTTTCCACTGCTCAAAGAGCTCAGGTTCACAGTTCTGGATGTCCTTCAGAGTCCCTTCGGTCTGGATGGTGCCGTCTTTCATGGCAATAATCTGAAAAGACACACGAACGCATGAAACAATCTGTAACTGATTCATTGTATACGCGTTAGGATTGCGCTATTCAGAAGATTTACAAAATAAAAATATGACCATCTGTAGAGCTTCTATTACTATCGTTATATCGGGACAATGTATGCATTTTTGTTATTGTTTACAAATTCAGGAAATTAGTCTTTGGACACAGAAGGGCTTTAAGGGCAAAACCCGAATGATTTAAGTCAGAGCCAATAGTAAGAAACTATCCAAATATGTTACACCACCATCCTGTGTTTTTTGTCTGATTATAATTGCCATTAGAAATGTAATCATTTAAGGATTTTTTAAATTTTAAATATCTGCGTTGGTATGACTAATACTGTTACGGATTATTACTATGTGGTATTTGATTGATACCCAAATTTATAGTATGCCCCAAAACTAATGTAAAATATCCAAAGAACGGAAGAATAAGTGCCCATTACATTTTAACAGAAATATAGAGAGAACCATGTTACAACAGAAAGTATCCAGATATTAACAGCAAATTAACAAGTACATTAATAATTGATTTGACTAAATAATACAACAGGAAGTTACGCAAAATGTTACCGTATAAGTCAGCAGCTAAATTGAGCCTTTTAACCCATTTTGAAATGGTTATATTATAATTATATGCCAAATAATATGATATATATCGTTATCGCAGGAGTCTGCCATAAATATCTCGTTATGTACACGCACACAAACAAACACAAACGTGCGCGCGCACACACACACACAAAAACACACACACACACACACACACACACACACACACACACACACACAAACACACAACTCTCACCCAGTCTGCTTGTGGTAAGTACTGAAGTTTGTGCGTGACCAGCACCACTGTCCTCTTCTCCTCTCTCAGGAGCCTGAGGATCCCATCTTGCATCAGATGGTCACTCAAGTGAATATCTAGAGCAGAGAATGGGTCGTCCTGTAAAAAGATACCAAAGTGGGGTAACATAAAGGAACATATGTATTAGTATTATTGTTATTATGGATGGATTATTATTATTACTATTATTATTATCAGTGCCGCTCTTAGTTTCCTTCTCATCAAAACTATCAGTGACCTTTTACTTCTGTATGGATGGATGGATTTGTGCTTTGCCTCTTTAACTACAACATTTGCATTTAGGATGTGTTGCATTTATGTCCAGCAAAAATAACTTGAAATGTGCATTTGTTTGTCAAAATTTGTTTTTATTAGCCATAGCCAGATTAATATTTGCTCATTATGTCATTGTCTGCAGGTGACTCACCAGAAAGACCACATTTGTCTGCTGATACAAGGCTCGGGCCACACTGATGCGCTGCTTCTGCCCACCCGAGAGGATGATACCCTGTAACAAAGGCAGGAGTGTAACGCAAGATGAGATGCTATCACAAAAAAGGGAACAAATAGCTTCATTATTTCATTTTCATTTTTTCATTTATTTATTTATTTCAGGCAATGACATAAAAAAGTACAAAGTTGACAACACATAATAATACAAATTAATATAGTGCAAAAGGTAATGTATAGTATGTAATGCATGATTGTCCAGTTTTGCCTGAAAGGGAGTGGGAAGAAGATACTTTATTTAATACCACCCCCGGTTCTCCATTCAGTGATTATTCACATGAGTTTCACTGTTACTTTGTTCAAGGATTATAATACAGATGTTGTATCATAGTGGCATTACCACAGGTAACAAAAATTATTACCCTGTAACAATAATTTGTATCAACAATGTAGGAATAATGAATATACCAACATTGGTAATAGACAAATGCCAACAATGGTAATAGACAACATAGCAATAATGGTAATAGACAACATAGCAATAATGGTAAGGAAATATTGAGCACATGTTAACACTTTGAGACAGAGTGTATAGAGTATTTAGTATTTAGTATACCGTATTTCCTTGAATTGCCGCCGGGAATATAGTATTCGCCTGCCTAGGATTACAGTCGGGTCAAACTTGTTTCGCAAAATAATTAGCGCATGTTTGGCACTTCCGCCGGGTCAAATATGAGTCATTAAATGACTTCCGCCTCCTGGTGGTAGAGGGCGCTAGTGATCCTTCTTGCGACTGCTGGTACTGCAGAAGACCGGTGCTGCAGAAGAAGACAACACGCAGCAAGAGTGAGCAGCCATTGTTTGCTTGCACTTTTACCATGGAGGATTACATATCTAAAATAAAACAGTTTTCTAAACTGGACTTTCAATCGAAGCAGGAGGTAATACTTAAAGGAAGATCTCCATCGAGACAGAGAGACTTTTAAAACTGAAGAAAGATAAGGAAGACTTTTATAGGAGCTGCGCATGGACTCATTTATACCTAAAGGTAAGACCATAATAAAGTTTTTTTTTATTAAATGTGATTTTCATGATAAGGTAAGCGCCGGAGTGAGAAGAGGTTTTAAAATAGTTAGCGCATGCTTTCCAATCCCGCATGCTTTTGGTAAACGCAGGAGTGAGAAGAGGTTTTAAATTAATTAGCGCCCCGGCGGCTATTCAAGGAAATACGGTATAGAGTATTATAAAAGCGGGCAGTCCTGTTATCCCCTGTGTAGGACTGCAATCCATCATAAAATCCAAATCCCTGCACACACCAGCATCTCATCCTTGCAGCACAGTAATGATGACCAATGTTGTTGCAGTGTAACAAGCCACAGAGGGATAAGCCATTGCCAGATCAGGCAATAAAAAGACCGACAGAGGAATTCAAATTAATCGTTACTGACCCTCTCTCCAATCTCTGTCTGGTCCCCCTGTGGCAGGATGTCGATGTCAGGCTGAAGAGAGCAGGCCTCAATGACAGCATTGTATCTAGCGGGAACAAACAGACGGACAGAATACAGATGAGGACCAGCACACAAAAGCTCAACTGCAACAATAGCGGAGTACAGGACACTGATATTTGTAGAGTGGTCTCAGGCGAACCATCTGGTCCTTAATGTGGACAAGACCAAGGAGCTGGTCATCGACTTCAGAAAGAGAATGACCCCGGTGGAGCCCATCAAGATCCAGGGCCGGGAGGTGGCAGTAGTGGGGCAGTATAAGTACCTGGGAGTTCATTTGAACAGCAGACTGGACTGGAAGGACAACTGCAAAGCTGTTTACAAGAAGGGCATGAGCAGACTCTTTTTCCTGAGGAAGCTTAGGTCCTTTAATGCTGTTGGAGATATTTTACCAGTCTGTTGTGGCCAGTGCCTTGTACTTTGCAGTGGTTTGTTGGGGGAGCAGCACCAGCAAAAGGGACTCAAACCGGATTGACAAACTGATCCCGAAAGCCGGCCAAACTATTGGCACGCAGTTGGAGGCGTTTGTGTCAGTGAGGAACAGGAGGACACTGGACAAACTGCTCGCCATCATGGACAATCCTGCCCACCCACTCCACCTGACAATTGAGGGACAGCGGAGTTCATACTCCAACAGGCTCCTTCAGCTTCCTTCCCGCACTGTGCGATTCAAGAACTCCTTCATTCCGCACTGCATCCAGCTGTATAATCACTCGCCATACAGCAATAGATGATATCTGCCTATTACCTGACTCCTTCTATGTCAGCTACTTCTCTTTGTTTTTAATGTATATTTTCTATTTTCTGCTGGATCTACTATCTATTTTATGCTGCTGCTGTCACATATACTGTAATATTGTACTTGGTAATTGTTATATATTGTATATATGTTATAGACATAATATAATATATCTGTATATATAATATACTGTACACATATGTATATATTTGTATATATTTGTATATATGTTGTATTTTATATCACTATATTTAGTCTATTTATACGGGCATTGTCCTTTCCATCCTTACACTTTCCATCATTGTAACTGAGCTACTGTGTTGAGCAATTTCCCTTGTGGATCATTAAAGTTTGTCTAAGTCTAAGTCTAATATTGTACCAAACACCTGCAAACCTGTAAATTCCTCGACTGTCCAATATTGTGCACACAGAACTGCTAAAATTCAAAGATTGTGTGGAACTACAAACATCACAAATTACATTAAAAGCAAAAAAAACTATAAAATTGCCTGGAAATGATAGGTGGCAGATATATATTTGCAAGGCCATTTTCAAGAAAGATATTTAAAGAGAAACTACATCTTGTGAGACGATGTCGGCCGACACCGGAAGCTATCCCGGCGGTGAAATGGTTTGCCCGCGACTTTCACACGAATCAACCGACTACAACCAACTACCGACTACGACAGTACCACTGGCTTATATGGCGTCGAATGGGTTCTACAAATTGTGAGTTCAAATATTTTATTTCTTAATTTTTTAATGTTTCATTTGTTTTATACAATTATTTTAATTTTGACAGTACCACGTAAGATATGTTTTAATTGATGAAACGGGTTTATTGAATGTTAAATGCGCGGAAAAAAAGACAGTTGTGTACACTGTTGAGAGGGGTCAATGCCCAGTAGTGTGCAAGTGTGTTTCTGTATCGTATCTCCAGCCGTGTCCATGTGGTGACATAAATTACGGTATTTTGAGAGGTGTAGTTGGACCAAGTAGGACATCACTGAAGGACTAGGTGAGAAACGCACGGCCCCCCACTGGTATACGTACTCTATATTTCTGCACAGATGAGAAGAAAATGTCTTGTAGAGTGCCTGCGTGTTTTTCGAAATCAAGTACCCAGACAAAGAATGCCACAAGTTAGTGACTCAGTCTGTGCTTTTTGTATTGCCTAGGACTGCAAAATAAGCCACCACAGGGCCAAATATGTCATGATCAGTTAAGGCTGGAACCCTGGGTGAAGAGGTGGCATGCAGAAAAAAGTATCTTTAATCCTGCTCACACAGAAGGAATCTACACGCAAAACACAAAGTGCAAAAATAAAGATGAGGAAAAAAGGCAACATGAGATGCAGCGGAATGCAAATAGCATACAGGTTACATTCGGAATGGTATAGTAATGAAAACTAAAGCTTTTTGATTAGTGATTACTAATTATCGCCTCCTCAGGAGGGCTGCAACGAATAACCCATCAAATCCATTGATTCAATAATAAAAAAAAAAGCTTTAATGTTGCTTTGATTAATCGTTTTAATGAGTGCAACTAATACAAATTGATAAAATCCGGACCACATGAAGTGGCCAGAATTTAAAATCGATAGATTACTCATTTACTAAAACAATCGATAGCTGCAGCCTTACTCCTCAGTAAAAAGAAACCTGATACAGTATACTGTGTAACATAATAAGAGCAACATAACAAAACTAGGGCTGCAACAAACGATTAATTTGATAATCGATTAATCTGTCGATTATTACTTCGATTAATCGGTTAATAATCGGATAAAAGAGACAAACTACATTTCTATCCTTTCCAGTATTTTATTTTTTTAAAAACAGCATAATGGCACCATACTTATTTTGATTATTGTTTCTCAACTGTTTGTAAATGTTGCAGTTTATAAATAAATAATTATTTTAAAAAATATATTTTTTTTATTTATTTATTTATTTATTTATTTTTTTTAAAGCCTCTGCGCATGCGCATAACATAGATCCAACGAATCGATGACTAAATTAATCGGCAACTAGTTTTATAATCGATTTTAATCGATTTAATCGATTAGTTGTTGCAGCCCTAAACAAAACTAATGGAGAACGACACAAAAAGCAAACCCTGTCATGCGGAGAAAGTTGCACTTTGATAAAGAAGATGAGAAACCCCATTTATGAAGGTTGTATTTATGTAGTTTTGTCCTGCCATCCTCCTGCTCATTTTATCAACATCTTCACATACAAGAGTCCTCAAAAATGCTAAAAAATATATTACATTTTCATGTACTGTGTTCATCTATTTCATTGAGCATGTATATGTATTTCATATTGTTTTCTGCATGTAAAACTAATAATTATTCATATAATTATTCTTGTGGGGAAAAACAGCTACACGTTTTATACAATTCGGGTATTGTCTGACTTTTTGGAACGGGTTAATAATGAAAACCGAGATACCCCTGTACTTTTTTGTCCATGTTGTGTTTGTGCTCTCAAAAATAAATAAATAAAGTAAAATTAATTAACCCATTTTCGATTAAGGATGGTTCCAAGTGATACCCAGTGTTGGTATCGGCCTGATATTGGCCAATTGAATTGATCGAATATTAAACATTGTAAAAAGTAATTAACACATAATGCCAATGTTGTGTTACATGTCGTAAACAGGGAGGCAGTGCTACATTAGCGCATTGTAGCCAAATCATCTCAGCTCTGTGAAATCAAGAAGTGCAAAGAAGAGAAAAGAAGCCGAGTGCTTTGGACATTTCAACTACACAAATGTGATCAAATATTTGCAGAAGCATCAAAGTAGAGGAAGCAAGCGACTATTGTACTCATGCTAAAAAGAAAGGTCATGTTTTTAATATCTATATTAAGCAAGTAACCATGACTAATATCATGTTTTGGGTAAAGTGTAAATCTGGAGTGCAATGTGCTTTGAATGCCTCCTAGGCCCCATTTACACTAAGCCAGGATAAGGTTATCCAGGGTAAATCCCACCTAACCTTATCCGTGTCCACACACAATGCCACCGTTTAAGACCGCCTCCCTCCTCCGTCCGCCTACGCAACGCGACCTAGTACGCATGCATGAAAAAATGCGCACGTCATAGTTGCTTTGTGTGCAAGTTTTTAAATTTAACTTATCTGAACAATATCCAGTTTGGTGGTATTTCAGTTAACTGGAATCCAGTGTGCTGTGGGGCCCTATTGTAGTGAATCACACCTGAGCCATCATAAATTAATCAAATCTTTAATAAACACGTGAAAGTACACAATATGACAAAGAACATTTTACAACAATCAATATCGGGATCTAAATATCTGGTCAGGACACTCCTCACTCTTTTGCCTTCACCTTCATTGTCCATTCGTTTTTGGTGACTTTATATACGCTGGACCTAGACGTTGAGTCCGCGACATACATGGCGGACATTAACTGATACGGTCTGCTTTGCGAGTCCAAAAGCATTCGCCATTTTCCGTAGTCTTCCCTCGACGCCAGGTAATACAAAGCACACGCTACTTTTTTTATCACATACGGGGGAGCCCGCATTCTCTACTTCGACAAATGGACAAAGTTTTTCGGTAAGTAGAATCACAGCTGACCTGGACATTCGAAAGTTCTCTTGCCGTCTGAGATGTGTTGTATCCCAAATAGCTGCAATCGCTTTCTCTTAAGGTATTCATGTGTGATTTCCACAAGCGTCTGTACATGTAAAAGAATGAGAAACACGGGCATGTCTGGATGACTCGCCTCCATCTTTCCAGTGGTTAGCTCCGGGTTGTTATGAAGCTGGCTGTGGCACGTTCTTTCTGACGTCACTTCCTGTGTGGGGCGCGGTCTTTCTGGCGTCACTTCCTCTCCGAACTCAATTTGTAAACGATCAATGAGTCCATACAAAGCTAAGAGCCGTAGATTCAAGAAATAAACGACGCACTTACCCGTGTAAAAAATTATCAAAGGAGGGTTACCTTAAACGATGGTTTAGTGTGGCTGAAACGGGGCTTAGTAAAAATAATTATTCGTTTAAGGGGTTATCCGGCTTAGTGTAGACATAGCCTGAATATCTTCTTGTACTGGTTGTATTGATCACGGTTAACTGCATTGATCCACACATCCACTTAACACTGGCTTACAGAACCATTCTAATTAATCACTCTTTTGGCTTCCATCTTCTATCTTACACTGCCATGAAGCATTAGTGGACTAAAACCAGTTAATGGGGACATTAATGATTCATGTAATTAAAGATTTCGACAGTGGCTTCAATGTGGTATGTATTCATGAAGAAATATAGTTACTGGCTGCTGTATCTTGCTTTAGTTGTTTTACTTCTCAATGTTGCAAGGTTTAGACGCGCAATCCCATCTAAATCCTGGCTGATCTAAAACTCAAATCGACTGTTTACATGGACACTAAATTATGCAATCCGATCATGACATGCGTACAAGCGTATAATTCCAATGAACCTTCTGGGCATGCAGAGAGTTATCTTTTTTTCCCTGAAATAGTAGTAGAAGAAACTACTTCCGTCTACTGTAGGTTGTAAACAAACGCCACGTCCTCAGCTCATTTGTCCTTTGTGCCCCACGTTTAATTTTCCTCCTCTCTGGCACCATATGTCAGTTTATGTAATTGTTTTAAATTTACAACTCAGTGTTTCTAGTCTTTTGAATATCAATGTGTTCAACAATCTTTTAACCTTTCTAACAAAAAAGATTGTTAGGACAACCGACTAATCCTGCTTCCTTCTCGCCATATTTGCTGCTTTGTGTAAACATCCCGCTGTCTCAAAGGCAGAAGCGAAGCATAATAACATGGATGTGCAGTATATGAGTGTCTCCATGGTGAAACTGCATAGTACAAGCAACAACCTCATCTCAATAAGGCGGTCAGCACCAGTTATCGATTGTACAAGCAGTCTTAGTAGATCACATGCAGTACGCCCATTAATAGTACATGCAATTTTCCTAGAAATGTGGCCCCCAAAACATTTCACTAGACCACCAGTACTGGCCATGAAATGAACGTGTACTGGCTGCTTGAAAGGCAGCAGCGTGCACAAATACACAACACTACCAGTTCAATTCAACCCCCAAAAAACATGTGCATGGCCTTACCTGGTTTTGATCATTGGCATCTCAAACGTAATGTTCTCTACCACGGTGGCGTTCAGCAGCCAGGGCTTCTGGGAAGCGTAGGCCACAGCACATCTCTTCCTACCACAGGGTTCAAATAAAACAGTGTCATGGTTACGGTTAGGGAAAGGGTTGGGAAGGCATCCATCTCTGTGGCTAATTAGGTGTGAAAAGAGCTCAAGTCCATTAAGAAATGACCTAAGCATTGTTAATGTGTGTTTGTCAGGTCAACATGCAGTCAGTGGGACATGTAACTACAGTATTATCTACAGTGCATTTCTAGATAAAAACATGGCAATGGCTGTTGTGTTCTGTTGATGACGGCGTGTCTCCATGGAGACTGCCTTTAATGTGTCATCAAGTACTCACTTGATATCCCCGTCACTGGCAGCATCTCTGTCTGTGGGACTGTAGGAGGAATATCAAACACGTGCACATGTCAAAACACAGATAAGTGTTATTCTTCATCAATCACGCCTACGTCAGTCTTGTAATGATTTGCAGCCATCCTTTCATGGTTGACCTTAAAAACACTAAAAAGGGTAGAACCTGAAGAACATCTCTCAGGTACACTGCCATGATCTAATGACATCAAATACAGGAGGGTTTTTTTGTAAAAATATTACAAAAGCAGCAATTTATTTCTAATTGTTCATACACTACAGCATGGTATTGATGTCTTTTTTTAAAATATGTGAACCCAATGCCAGCTAGTGTGGCTGTGCGATAATATGTTTTGTAAACCTCACTCCCCGCTGGTCAATGAGTGGATAGCCCAGGGCTCCTAGCTCATTGGCTAGCGGTGCTCGACTTAACTCTCAATTTAAATTGCACCAATCCACAAGTGAAATGTATGATTTGGAAGATAAAAAAGGCTGTGCTTTTTCTATTTACACAATGGAGATGCCTCATAGATTATTTCCTTGTCATCTATCAATTATTGCACAATTATGTATCACTGAATTTTTGGAATCGATAAAAATAATACATAAAAAAAATATATACATGTAGAGATGGGTAGGATTCTGTGCTTTTATAGGTAACAGCCAAATTCCGTCGGTATTACTTGGTACCGTTTCACGTAAAATCAAAGGGTACCAAATTTTGATGCCTTTGTTGAACGTGGCGTCGCGTTTGGTTGCAGACTTGACACCGGCTCAAGCACTTGGCGGGCAAACAGGTATTTGTAGTTGACCGCGTCTACATAATGTTGTAAGTTTCCATGTCAACAAAGAAACATGCCTAATAGAAAGCACTCAATAGCAAGGCTCCATTGTTGAAAATGTGCTGGCTCAATACTGATTTACATTGTATATGCCGTATACATGTTACTTTATTGATTAGCATTAGCAATTTTGCAAGGCTTTCTCAACATCTCCAAATTTGGTAATGACAACTACAACTTATATAGATGCATGTTCCACTTAAACAGTTGGTAAGTAATAGGCACAATACTTACAGTATAAACATTAGAGGTAGGGGAAATAATACATTTTAAGATGCATTGCAATTCGGACATGGACGATTATAAAATCGATTAGTAAATGTCAATAATCGATAATTGATTTATTCATTGTAAATAAAGTAATGCAGACAGTTCTAAAATGTGTCTGACTGCAGCAACCTCCTCACTGAGAGATCCGACCAGCTCCTTTGTTATAGGGTATTTATGTTCTAGTTTTGCACACATTTCCATTAATTTAACAAATTTAATGCGAAATTCTTATTACAAAGGCACTGTTTTTTAAAAGTTGCAAGTGATAAATGCTTATTTAATGTAACGAAAATAAATATATAACTGCATGAATATACATGAATTAAAGATGCATCAATAATACATTTATAATCGAATAGTAGATCCTGAATCGCAATCGTATAGTATCTAGTTAACACTTTGTAGGGCTGAACAAAAGAAAAGACTGGCACATTCAACTTAATGGCAAAGACTACTTCCTGACTACGGCAACACAATGTCAGAAGTGTAAGAAAACAAGATATAACAACTGGACAGCAATCGTATCATCATCAGATCACTTTTAAATATTACATTAAAACAAAATTATATTATTAACACCTATTACAACATGAATACATACAAAAGTACCGAAATTGGTACCGTTGAGTACCAGTCTGAATTCCCAGGAATCGGGAATTGGTACCCTATCGGTTCAAATGTGAAAGGCAGCCATGCCTGCTGAATATATAAACATAAGTGTAATGCAGTTGTTGAGAGCAAGTGTGTGCACCCTGTGGAAGTGTTAGTCTATCTATAGACTCATGGAGGACTAGCTGTCACGGTCCATCAAGGTCTACTGAGACAGGAAGCAGTGCCAACACACCTGCTGTTAAATGCTGCAGTGTGTTGCCAATGTCATATGGAGCCACTCTGTTTGTGGATTTAAGAGGATGTTTTTAGACATATTTCTGCTTTAAACACTCACCTTTCGTCACCTTCCGACTCTGGGTTGGGTAGGCTGTAACAAAAAAAAAGTCAGACAAAATACTTTAGAAGTCCGCATTTTATCTTTGTTAAAATAGAAAACAATAAAATATTTGTTATGGTCAAAGAGGAATGTCTTGGTCTCTCACACAAACCTATTTAATCAATCTAATGACTTCCATGCAGAGTTCAGTAAAAATGTTTAATGCGTTGTTTGGGGCTCTGTTGAAGCCCGCACATATTTTTAGGGTGGACCAATTGAAAACTCCTCCAGAGAAGGTGACTCTGATGGTAGCTAAGCGCTGCCAGACAGCGCAGGATGATTTATGGCAGCTGTGAAATGGCAATCACTACAGCTGTGAGGAAGTTAGATGGTGTCGGCCATTTAAGAAGCGCTGACCAACAACACACACACACACACACACACACACACACACACACACACACACACACACACACACACACACACACACACACGCACACACGTTCACAAACACACTGTAGCCCTGTGTATGAAAGTAGACAGACTCCAGTTAGGTGGTCATGTTTCCATCAGCATGAAGCAAGAGATATGGTTTTTGATTGCCAAATATATAACAAGCTTCAAGTGTTGTGTCTTCATTATATCGCAGTCAAATTTGTTGTTACGTTTGGGGCATTTTTAATCAAATTTTACGTAATTTTGGTCTGAATTACATATGTAATTTACGTCTTATATGTACAGTAGTACCTCAACTTACGAGTTTAATTGGTTCTGTGACGGAGCTCTTAACTGAAAACAATTGTATCTCAAATAAACATCTCCCACTGAAATTGACGCACCCCCCGCCCCCCCTCTCCCAGCCAGCATTATTTAATATCTAACACAAACTTTTAGATCAGAAATATCGTATGAGAATAATACAACAAAATGTACTACTAACAACTATAGTAGTTTTATGAAGTAATGTATAATAAAGTACAGCATTTACCTCAGAGAGAGGACTTCAACAGCAGCTTTTCCATATTTTAATGGATAAATGTCCACCGTTTTGATATTATTTTAATTTGGCTGGCATTGAACTCATTCTGCTTCAGTTTGGTGCAGACTAGCAGTGATCCACTCAAATTGTTTCAACAAGTTGGCAACGCGCTCAGCCATGTTTTTAATAATTGATTTCTTTATTTCAGTGAATATCGTCTGCTCGTTCTTCTCAGCACTGTTCTTCACACAAACCTTCTTTTTTCCAATGTTTGAAAAAACAACGTTATGTCAACCTCTAGCTATAAGCTAAAGTTATCGAGTAAAATGAGATGTTTTGGTCATATATTACGGGGTTAACTGTGACATTTGCTATCCCAACTAATGGCAGGATGCTTGTAACTAAAAGTCTTGCTTGTAACTTTAAGTATTAGAATTAGCTGAGCAACAGGTGGTATCTTAAAACACTGTTAAGTTGGGGCACTCTTAAGTTGAGGTACCACTGTAATATAATACAGCAGTGGTTCTCAAACTTTTTTCACCAAGTACCACCTCAGAAAACACTAAAATACAGTATTGTAGTAGGCCTAAAATTCATTAAAAACAAGGCATAGGTTTTATTTAACATGTGTATTAAATGGTTTTGGTCACTGTAACATTACACACAGTTTGAACAGTAACAATGTGTTTGAATATAGGAAAATAAAACATTGTACTTTAATCAAGGGATTTTTTGGCGTACAACTAGATGGAACCCTCATACCATAATTTGAGAATCGCTGCAATACAGTATTTGTCTAACTCTCTATTAAAACACAAAAGATATTCACCAACGATGGAGGCATTGTTTACGTGCCTACTTTTCATGTTAAGAGTAAAAATGTTGATGCACTCTATCTTTGACACCTGCCTCATCCGTACCACATCCCCACATTGGTGAGGCTTTTTCAACATCTCCAAATTTGGTAACGACAACTACAACTTAGATGGATGCATCTTCCATTTAAACAGTTGGTATGTAATAGGCACAATAATTACAGTATAAACACTAGAGGTAGGGGAAATAATCAATTTTAAGAGCATTGTAATTCGGACATGGACAATTATAAAATCGATTGGTAAACGTGAAAAATCGATAAGTGATTTATTCATTGTAAATAAAGTAATGCAGACAGTTCTAAAATGTGTCTGACTGCAGCAACCTCTTCACTGAGAGATCCGACCAGCTCCTTTGTTATAGGGTATTTATGTTCTAGTTTTGCACACATTTCCGTTAATTTAACAAATTTAATGCAAAATTCTTATTACAAAGGCACTGTTTTTTAAAAGTTGCAAGTGATAAATGCTTATTTAATGAAACAAAAATAAATGTATAACTGCATGAATATACATGAATTAAAGATGCATCGATAATACATTTCTAATCGAATAGTAGATCCTGAATTGTAATCGTATAGTATCTAGTTAACACTTTGTAGGGCTGAACAAAAGAAAAGACTGGTACATTCAACTTAATGGTAAAGACTACTTCCTGACTACGGCAACACATTTAGGACAAACTGAAATGAATGCAAACTTACAAATGTCAGAAGTGTAAGAAAACAAGATATAACAACTGGACAGCAACGTTATCATCATCAGATCACTTTTAAATATTACATTAAAATGAATAATATTATATTATTAACACCTATTACCACATGAATACATACAAAAGTACCGAAATTGGTACCGTTGAGTACCAATTTCCTCATCCGTACCACATCCCCACATCATACTTGCCAACCCTCCTGATTTTTCCGGGAGACTCACGAATTTCAGTGCCCCTCCTGAAAATCTCCCGGGGCAACCATTCTCCCGAATTTCTCCCGATTTTCACCGGAACAACATTATTAAGGGAGTGCCGTGATGGCACTGCCTTTAGCGTCCGCTTTTTCACCATACAAACAGCGTGCCGGCCAGTCACATGTTGTATGCGGCTTCTACAGACTAAGTTACTGCAAAACATACTTGATCAACAGCCATACAGGTCAGACTGAGGGTGACCGTATAAACAACTTTAACACTGTTACAAATATGCGCCACACTGTGAACCCACACCAAACAAGAATGACAAACACATTTCGGGAGAACATCCGCACCGTAACACAACATAAACACAACACAACAAATACCCAGAATCCCTTGCAGTTCTAACTCTTCCGGGCTACAATATACACTCCCGCTACAACCAAACCCCGCGCCCCACACCTAACACTCCCCCCCCCCACGCCCCAATCTCCCGACTTCGGAGGTCTCAAGGTTGGCAAGTATGCCCCACATTGGTGAGCCTTTCACTTGAGTTATATCAAACCAAAACAGCGGTAAAATGTAATGTGTAATGTCTTGTGATTTATGTATTCTTTTGTATTATGACCTGTTGAATGTTTACTATTTAACCTGCCTTAGGACAACGGATGAAAATTAGCTATTGTGCTAACTCCGGCATATTTACATTGTTGCTCTTTGTTGGTGAATATGCATTGTCCTAATTCAAATAAATAAATACAAATAAAAAAATGCGGTGGGTTTTGCACCACTCACTACAAACGACACTACTACGACACAGCCAATGTCGGCGTCATTTTCTCTTAGGCGAGCCCGAAAGGGACAAGCGGTAGAAAATGGATGGATGGACGATCAAGTTGACAAGTTTTTGGCAGAACAATTAACGCACATGGTTTTAGCACATTTAAAGCCCATTTCCAACAGAGAGGAGGAGGATCCTCTGGCTACCGGCAATTAAAACACACTTAAGGTTACTACATTGGGGAAAACGAGTGCAAGGTGACTGACTGTATATATGTTATTTTACATCTAGAGGGCTCTAATTATGTGAAAACCTTTATTTAGAAGGCCATACACTTGTTTTTATGCTTTAACTATGAAAAAGGATCCTAATTTACCGTGGCTAGGCCTTGAACCAATTAGAGGCAATACACGAGTGATTACTGTAACCCAGTTCCATGAAACAGTGGTACTGCAGATATTAGGTACGGTATCAGCGTGTCACATTGATTTTGCAAGTACCTAAATGACTCAAAAGGCCACACCGAGCAGGCAGTGAAAACTGTAATTTGGAAAATGGCTCCATCAGACCTCTTCACCTGATGGTGCTTGGAAGATACTTGAACATAAATGCTGTCATTGGGAGAATAATGTCAGTAAATCACAGCTCTCCCCCTTGACTCCACCATTCAAGACATTTCCCCTTCCTTACTCACACTAGGCCATTATTTTCTGCTGCTTTAGTGCAATTTTCACTGACTTTGTGTATTATTTCCAGTCTTTTGAGTCATTCTGATTACTTCTCATTTATTACTTGTGAGAGGAGCTATTGCGTTAATTAAAATAATCTTTGGTTTCTCACGTGTTCCAAATGTGTATATTTACTGTATATCTGGTTACTGTGACTTCACAAACTACAACAACAATGGGGGACTTTTTGCTCTCAGGAGTATAAATGGCTGCACATGATGGATACACACATTCCGACTAGACATGGTAGGTGGGGTCTTCTGGGGATGGTGTGTCGATCAAGTAGCGGACACTTTGTTGACAAATGGAAACTGATAGTGTTGCTATCCTGGGTAAGTGGTGACACATTCACATTTTGTTTATTTAAACTCATGACGTCCAGAGTTTTGTAGGGAGATGGTAAAGTTTGATTCTGTTTTTCCATACAACTACATTGACTTAGTATCGCCACCCCTGATGTCAAAAGTAGTATCAAAAAGCAGCAAGACCTGAGGTTAGTTGGTGGAAATTCATCAGGACGTACAGAAATAACCGTAACATGACATATTTAGCCCTGCAGTTGGTGCACAGGTCAGGACGGCCGGGCGATCTAAGGCACTGCGTTCGGGTCCCAGTCTGCCCTGTAGGCATGTGTTCAATCCCTCTTGTAAGTGTTTTTAGGTTGGCAGTATGAGGCAAGGTATGCAATAATATAAATATAAGCAGAGCTAAATTTAAATTGTATTCAGTTACGCAATAACTACATTGAAGTCGAGTTTGGTAAGCATATATTTCCTGTAATCATAATTATTAAAAGTTCTGGATCAAACCAGCACCTCAAAACAGATCTGATTCGTCCTTCCATGTTCCACCATTAAGCACTCTGAAGTCTAAATGGCATGTAGAATGTCAAATATTCTAAGTCACTGACCTGTAATTCTAGCGATGTTTTATTGCTGTGTCTTACTGGTCATAATTCAAAGTGCATTACCGGTAGTCTGTCAAGGATGCTCAATGTATTGCTGCAGAAGGGCACATAAATAAAAAGCAACAGTATGTCCCTGGCAGCTCAATCGCCTCAGAGGTTAAAACGATTCAGTCCAACATACTGAGATATTAGTTATGGGGGCGGAATTGTTAACATTTCACCTTTTGACTGAAATGAACTTCAGTACATCCGTTTCCATGACCAATATTGCTTTCAAAATGACAGCAATATTGTATCAAGTCTAAAGCAGTAAATATGCTCCAAATTGACTTCTAAACGTGTTACTGACCTGTTCCAGGTGACTGTTCCTGATATTCTTTGCATCTCGCCCAAAGCTGCCAGCAACAAGGAGGATTTACCACAACCCACTTGGCCCACTATCATGGTCAGCTTACCTAAAATCCGGCACAATAACATTGTGAGTCACAAGACAAGAACTTAATAAACTGTTACCTACCAAAAGGAATCATGATGTCCACATTGACGAGGGTTGGTGGTCCGTCAGTCCAGGTGAAGAACCCACTGCATATCTGAAGAAAGACAAACAAAGTAGAAGCTCAATTAAAGTATTTTTTTGTTGATATAAGGAATACATTCCTACAAGTCAATCATTTAATATTTGTCAAACTTTTATGTAGATATGGGAAAATAATAATTAAATTGGGGGGATGAAAAAAATAAAATACAAACATGCAACAAAAATTAGTCAAGCATTTCAGTTTATTATAAAGCATTATTTTTTGGAGAATTCATTGAACAAAACAAACAATAAAATCCCCTTAACTGACAGGCAAGAATTAAATAGATTCCCTTCCACTTCGTTTCACTCGCACCTTGATACAGATGTCTTGGTCCACAACCAGGGAGGGTCCATCGCCCTCGTTATCCCCCTGCGACGAGGTGTAGTTGTTCCAGTCGTCCCTTGGGGGGCGCTTCCTGTTCACAACCTTAAGGGGCTGGGGGAGTTCAGACAAACAAGCTAAAGAAGGGCGCGCTTTCGAGGATGACTAGAGGGTTTTATATAATGCATATTACACAGAGAGGGATGAGTTGGAAGAATAGATGCAAAGTTAGGTTCTTATAGTGCTTGTGTGAGCTTACACCAGTGTCACAGTCCAATAAACATGCATGTTGGGATAATTGGAAACTGTGTAAATGTGAGTGTAAATAATTGTTCATATGTGCCCTGTGATTAAATGGCGACCAGTCCAGACTCCAAGGTGTACCCGACTTCTAACATAAAGTAGGCTGGGATGAGCTCCAACGACCTTTTCAACTGCTTATCATGTTTAGGGTTTTTAACAACGCATTATGTAATAATGGTGCATTATGTAATAATGTTATACACCACCAAAATGTGGTGTTATTACATAATGAGGTGAAAATGTATTACATTACATTTTCACCTCATAATGTAATAACACCACATTTTGTAATAATCTACCGCATTTTGTAATATCATTCTTGACCAAATAAACTTTGATGCATTTTGTAATAACTTTCACATATTCCAAATGTGGGTGCATTATGTAATAAACCATCAAATGTGATGCCTTAATTAGAAAAACAGCAACATGAAACATCTGATCTTCATTAGAATTAATTTTAAGACACTATTGTGATGTTTCATTGATCAAACATAAATCAAATGTAAATGTACTGCAAAACGGGGATTCATATGGCCCCATTCGTCACTAGGGGATGGGAGGGGGGTCCACTATCCACTTTAGCTGCCAGATGGCAGTAGAGTGTTCAATATCCCAAAATATGTTTTGTGGCAATTCCTACATTGACCACAGCATCAATTGCTATGTAGAGTGGCACTTTCCATCATTTTCAGCAGACTGCATTGCAAAATGAATTCTTACTCTCACATGAGATCCACCCAGGAATGAGGCCATATGAATCCCTTCCCTATTGTATTGATTTTAGTGGAAAATGTGATTGCAAGCAAGCAGGGATGTATACAGAATACCGGTATTTGTTGGTACCGGTTCCTAAATGGGTTAAGATTTTGGACAAATGATTTTGGATGAATGATGCGGCTATCGGTATTTTTTTAATCCAGCTAAACGTCGTAATTATTCACTTCAGGTGCCGCTGTTACGCATAATTTTTTTTTTATAGGTTTTTTTTTTTTTTTTTAAACACGGGTAGGATCTGTTAATCAGCTTGGAATAATCACAAATAAAAAAGCAACACCACACAAAAGTTTGTAACAACAATATTTCCTCCTCAAAAAGTTACACACGTTAATAAGAGTTAGGGTCAGTTTGAAGTTACATTTACTCCATTACATTTACCTAAGTAAATTTTTTGATAAATTGTACTTGTCAGAGTATTTTAATGTAATGTACTTTTTACTTTTACTTGAGTATTTTTGTGACAAAGGAACACTACTTTTACTCCGTTACATTGAGTTTAATTCCGATTGTTACATTTATTTATATAACAATAATTTATAACCTTTTAATTAAGGCTTGCAAAGACGTATTCATTTGTTCCGGCAGGCACTGTCACATGACTCAGTTTGACCAATCCAATGTAAGCAGTGGTGAGGTTCGACTCCATTTCACCAATCAAACGGAGCCTGGCAGTCACATGACTCTTTTTGACCATTCCAACCTAATCACAATTGATGTTTGACTTCATCCCACTATTTAAACACAGCTGGCATTCTACCTGGCGAATAACAAGCCGGTGGTGAGGGACTGTTTACGCCAAACAAGCACACAGTAGAATATGAAATAGATCAGTAGGGACAAGAGGTAGAAAATGGATGCATTTTTAAATAATTTGGTAAAATAGAAATGTTCCCAAAGAAGACACTTTAATTATGTGACATGACGTCAGTACATCCCTGTTTGAGACAACCGGTGGACAGAAACCCCCTAAAAAAAGTTGACTAAAAAATAAATATTATTGTATGTCTCTGCTGATTCTAATAACCACAAGTGTCATTTAAACACATTAAATCATTACTAATAACATTAAATATCAGTGAAAGTACTTATCTGTTAGATCCGGAGCTTCAACGTTACTCTACCCACCTCTACTAACGACCGCGCTTCATCAATCGTCCTCCTAGCGAGCCAGTAATCCACAGGCCAATATTAATCCACACAAAAAAGTGAAACATTTAAGTAATCAAATAATCCATAAAGTTGCTCTGAAGCAAGATAGTAATCGCTGACAGGTCTCTCTCTAGTCGCTGTTTGTGTGGCATCAAAACACACCATGCTTAAATGCACACCCACCTAACATGCTAATTGAGTGCATTAATCTATATTATATATTTAATATATCATGTAAAAGGTCTGTGCTCTGCACATGAATGCCATACATAAATATAATTTCTAGATGAGTGGAATTGTAAGTGATAGACCAGAGCGATGGATCTGTGTGGTCTCGACGAAATGATGACGTAACAGTTGCGTTGCGCCTTGCACTGCAAACATAGTTGCCTTGTTCAAGATTTGAAAAGCAGTTGCTGATAAAAGACTTCCCTGCTGTGAGATATTACATAATGTTGGTGGTGTACAACAAAAAAATGGTAATAAAGAATGTATTATATTACATCTTTATTTACACTGATTACATTAAGTACTGATAAGCGTACTGATGAATATAGTATCAATATTGGTATCGATATTGATAAAATCCTAAAAATATACATCCCTACAAACACTACTGAAATACAATCCAGTTTTATTATCATATTATTGACATGTATATAACCAGTACATTAAAATGTTTGAAGATATACACTCATGCAATATGGATGATATTATGCTAATGATATTTTTTTAATCTGTAGATTTTACAGTAAAAAAATGGTAGCTTAGTCGCCAAAATTTTAGTGTAAAATTTATAGTGAGTTTTACACTGTAAAATAAATAAAAAACGTGAACACTGTACCGCTGTCATTATTTGAATAAGCTGCCAGTTTGTAATGTAAAATCTACGATTGCTGTTTTTACAGTACATACTGTATTAGGAAAAACAGTACCACTTATTTTACAATATAATTCTTGTGACTGAGCTTCCATTTTTTACTGTAAAATCTACTGACGTTTTTGCATGTATAGAAACACTAATAAAAATATGAAAGATAAAAAAAAATGTATGTCATTGTTGCATGTTGTTTTTCAAAACATTTTGTGATGAAAATCTAAATATGATGCATTATGAAATAAACAACTTTTACCTAAACTTACAGTATGTTACTATAGATTATATAAAACAAGAAACCATGTCTGTACAGTAAACATTTTATTTTAACCAAAGACTTTTAAGGCATTGAACCAATTATATTGTCTTAGAAGATGTTGTGCCTCTCATCTGAGCAAGCTTCATCAGTTCCTGAACAAATACTATATAAGAAAACTCTGGTCTGAGGGGATGGTGCAGGTCTCCAGAGTATGTATCTTCTGTAATAGAGACATGCCAGACATGCAGCTGCTCTCACAATATAGGTAAACAATTTTTGTTGTGGCATGTCTACCTTAAAAATAAGATCCTGCACCATCCCCTCAGACTACAGCTGTCCTATCTAGAGACCAAACATATTCTAAGTTGATTTGAACAGTCCAGTTGTGATCGATACAATGCTCTAGGAAATTTAGAGCCTACCCAGCTTTTATAAATTGAGTCTTAGAGGAATTTATGTTCTTTTGGGCATTTGAGTCATTGTAACATGCATACAATAAATAAGAGCCTACCCTAAAATTAATATTTTGTTGATTCAGGAAGTCTTTTTATTTTCATTTTTGCATGAGTTCAGACTTGTAGATGTCTGCACTCGCGCTGTTAGAAAATTGTGAATGGTCGATGTTATAAGAACATGTTGGTACAATTACTTACCACAGCCTGGTACCTATTTTGGTTATGATTGTTGGAGCCCAAGGTCAGCGTTGGTCTGGTTTCCAACTCATCTCCGATCTCATCACTTGAGAAAAACTCGCTCAGCTTTTGAACACTGCAGACACAAAGACCAATTAAATATTAAATCGCCACAGAGGAAATTTCAACCATGAACCAAGAGACAATGTAACAGCTTTCATACATCTCTAAGTACACTTTCAACTCCAGATATATATTCAAGTTATTTGTCTCGAGCAAGCAGGTTGCAAAAAATAGACTTGAGCTCACCTTCACTTGAGTGAGACCAATGATTCCCATGAAAATTTTGAATGATTTATTTTGAATTTAACATAATGCAGTTTGGCTGTTTTAGCAGAATCTGACAAATGCAAATGCCTTATTGGTTTGTGAAGGCTTAAGAAGGGCCTGTAATTATAAAATGTTACTATCATGTTACAGTGACTTACATTGCTATCATTTGATTCATTCATGCATCTCATTAATCATTATGCATGTCAATAGAGCCGGTCTGTGTGGGAGAGGCGACAACAGTGAGATGCAAATCGGATTGATTTTTTTTCTCTCTTAGTGAAGTGAAAGGACATTAATCCAGTGTCTCACAAAGTGTGTCAGTTAGAATGATCCCAAAATAGACATTTCAAAGGAGTCAAGACCAAAAAAGTGACGACCGGCATGGTGCAGTCTAATGTTTAAATAGTCATAATGCAACCTTTACATTAGACATGGAAATCAACAGTGACAATATGCAAGTCACATGTCCTCACTGCCTGCACAATCTTTACTTTACAGCATAATGGCCTGTTTGGCTTAAAAAGTGCACATAAAGCACTGTGCCAAAAGCTATTCAGTGTTTATGCCCATTAACATGACAATATTCCAAAATTGATGCCCTTGGTTAAACAGTGTTTAAAAAAAGAAAGTCAATATGCTATATACAGGCAAGGACAGCAAATTAATCAAAACTTAGCTCATTATTATACAAATTACATTAAATTTTACAGCCACATCCCAGTCAAAGTAATTTTTACAGACGACTCAATTAAATAGTCGATGGAGTGCAATTAATCACCATGAATGTGAGTTGGGATGTTTTTATAAATGTGATAGGGATAGGGGATAGCTGTGAGAGGCTCCAGCTCACCCGTGTAAACAGGATAAGCAGTAGAACATGAAGAATACTTTAGCTATTGTCATGTGGGTTTCTACCTAAATCCTCCACTAAAGTGATTGCAGTGGCTGACATTCTTTGCAATAATTGCTTCGTTCTGCTACAAGTGGCAATAAGACCACTCTCAAAGAGCAGAGTTGTTCCACTCCTGGCTGCTTCTCTAGACAAACCAGTTCTTTGTCTTCTTTTTCTTTGTTCTTTACCTGACGAGAGCTTTGACAGTCGAGCGCACCACGCTGGAGAGCAAGAAGAGAGGCGTGACCAGGATATGGAAGAGGGACAGGGAGGCAAAGGCCACAGCTGGAGACAGGTCAGCGTCCTCGGAGATGTGCACATGAACAACAAACGTCTGCAGGAAGTGAGGGTGCAGAGAACAGCTGAGAACATTCTCAACTGGGACCATAGATCTTTAACATTTTGCTAAATGCTTGTGGCGTGGGTTAAGTACATTGATGATGAACAAAACCTGGTCCATGACAGCATCAATGTGCAAAGAAAGAACAGGTTGGCATGATACACTATCTGGACAACTGTCCTGAAGCACACCATGAATTATTTATTTCAATGAAGACAATCGTATGACTGTCTGAGGACTGTTTGCTTTACAAAGTGAGAATAAGAGCACTTACATTAATGCTTTGTAATAGAACAGATTAGAAACGGTTTCATACTCACTGTCAACACAGCTGCAATGGGAATAGCTGCATTCATGAAAACTGGGAATCAAAGAGAAATAAAGACTTGGTCATAGGATAACTTTGTTGTAAAAGATACTGAATATCCTCCTGAGAGAATTGTTTTGCTTCATTTTGTTTTGTCAGTGTTACAAATTCCCCCCCAAAAAGAAATAGACCCATTACGTAAAACATACACTACCGTTCAAAAGTTTGGGGTCAAATTGAAATGTCCTTATTTTTTAAGGAAAAGCACTGTACTTTTCAATGAACATAACTTTAAACTAGTCTTAACTTTAAAGAAATACACTCTATACATTGCTAATGTGGTAAATGACTATTCAAGCTGCAAATGTCTGGTTTTTGGTGCAATATCTACGTAGGTGTATAGAGGCCCATTTCCAGCAACTATCACTCCAGTGTTCTAATGGTACAATGTGTTTGCTCATTGGCTCAGAAGGCTAATTGATGATTAGAAAACCCTTGTGCAATCATGTTCACACATTTGAAAACAGTTTAGCTCGTTACAGAAGCTGCAAAACTGACCTTCCTTTGAGCAGATTGAGTTTCTGGAGCATGACATTTGTGGGGTCAATTAAACGCTCAAAATGGCCAGAAAAAGAGAACTTTCATCTGAAACTCGACAGTCTATTCTTGTTCTTAGAAATGAAGGCTATTCCACAAAATTGTTTGGGTGACCCCAAACTTTTGAACGGTAGTGTAAATGCCCACTGCAGAAAACACTGATTCTTAAGAGGATATATTTATTCATATATACTCTCAAATACAAGCAACTAACAAACTAATAATTCTGAGGTAAAGGTACAGGACAGTACAGCGAATTATGTATTTGTATTACCCTCCTGTTTTAGGCTGTTTACAGCACAGATGTCAAACTCAAGGCCCGGGGGCCAAATCTGCCCGCCACATTATTTCATGTGGCCCACAAAGCCTGGAAATAATATGTGTTAAAAAATGCTTAATCTATTCTTACTAAATATATTTGTTCTTTCCCTTTTGACATTAAAAATCATGTAATGCATGCAATTGCATATCTTTTAAAATTCAATATTATCAATCAATCAATCAATCAATCAATGTTTATTTATATAGCCCTAAATCACAAGTGTCTCATCAAAGTCAAAATATTATATTATGTATTTCAAAAATATTTTTTGTTAAAATAAAGATAAATACTGTACTTAAATATCTGCTTGACTTATGATTTAAAAACAAATTATCCAATCGTAGACAGTAAAATTGACAATAGATTTTACGGTTAAATTCCGCCGACTGAGTTTTTTTTACGATACAATCAGCTTTGGTACTGTTTTTTCCCAGATACAATAAAACACTAAAACATTTAAAAACAAACAAAAAAAACATTAAAACAAAAAGATTTTACGGTAAAAAACAAACAAACTGGCAGCTCTGTTGCTTGAAAAACAGTGGTATTGTTTTTCCATTCCATTCCATTTATTAAATGTTTTTATATGCTGTAAAAAAACCCCACTGCTTTTACTGTAAAAGTCCGGTGACTGAGCTGCCAGTTTTTGAAGTGAAATTTAAATATTTCTTTTGCAGCTTATGTAAAAAATATATTGTTAATGTATTATATATATATATATGTATATATATATATATATATATATATATATATATATATATATATATATATATATATATATATATATATATATATATATATATATATATATATATACACACATGTATATTCATGTAATACTCATTGTTAAATGCGGCCCTCTGAGGGCAACCATAACTGCGATGTGGCCCTCAATGAAAATGAGTTTGACACCCCTGGTTTACAGTAATACGTACTGCAGGGTATTTCTCTTATCCAAATATTATTTTCTGTGTTGGCATCATCAAAGGGGATCACAACATTTTCATTTTTGATATGATACTCTCGTTTTTGATCACTGCCATGACATTTAATGTTTCATCTTTGGTATCAAATTGTCATTATCCAGCATGTGTATCACAGATGTGGAGACTGTAAGCTGTGTTGTTTTAGGAGATAAGGAGAAAAACAAACAGTGAACATGCCTTCCTGTTCGGATACATAGTGAAATCTAATATTTACTGATCACTATTCTTGTTGAGTTAAAACATTGACTTATAAGTTATAGTTTGTTTGACTTTTAGGACAATATCCAACAACAGACACATTAGCCTGCTTACTAGATATGGATGTGTAAAGAGCAAATGCTTGCAAGCTGGTCAACTCCTTGCTTCTGGTCTCCTCCACACTTTCACAGAAAATACGTTCCCACGCATACAACTTCAGCAGTTTGATGCCCCGTAGAAGTTCATTGGTCTTTTTGAGGCGCTCACTGGAGTATTCCTGAGGGGACATATAGAACTAGGTCTTCACAGTCCATTTAACAAAGGCATTGATTATTGTATCTGTGCTAAACGCAGGCAAACTCAGCCAACATAGTTTATTGTCCTCTGTTTACAGTCCATGTTGCAGTCATGCAAGCAGCGGCATCCTCACGTTCATGTTTCACTCTAAGATGTTATTTTTAACTTGATGTGCGCCAATGATGAGAAAGTTTGTCTAATTACCTCAGTTATATCTAAAGTTCTGTCGGAGTTTGTTTTGAATGGCGCAGAGCACACAGCTCTAACTATCATCACACTGGTGTGTGACGTGATAACTGCCTGTGCAAACAAACACTGTGATGAATCTTCTGTCATCTATGATAAGGCAATATTTTTTTTTTTATTATTCACATGCATTAACGCAGTAACGTTGACAGCCCTAAGAAAAATATATTTAAAAAAAATTATGTTGTTGAACATGCAGCACACAAATTCAGTATGCCTTTTCTACATCTTTCTATATTGATGCGCTATCTCGACAACAGGACTTATTTTAGCATGCCTAAGATGTGCCTAAGGAGGTGCCAGTGTTGTGATGGTAGATCTGGAATGATCAAGATGCATCATCCTAGGGTGCACCTTAGACATGCTAAAATATGTTATGTTGTCGAGTTCGCGCTTCAATATAGCCCAGAAAAGGTTTATTATATTTGTGTGCTGCATGTTAAACAACATAACAAAACACCACAGGTTGCACCAAATGATGCCATAAATGTGGAGGGAAATGAGTGTCTCCATGGTGAAAACCGGTATAGTACACGCAAAATCCTAATTTAAATATGGCAGTCTGCACTGCTTTTGTAGTGAAGTGAATTATATTTACATAGCGCTTTTCTCTAGTGACTGAGAGCACTTTACATAGAGAAACCCAATATTTAAGTTACATTTAAACCAGTGTGGGTGGCACTGGGAACAGGGGGTAAAGTGTCTTACCCAAGGACACACCGGCAGTGACCAGGATGGTGGAAGCGGGGATCGAACCTGGAGCCCTCAAGTTGCGGCCACGGCCATTCTACCAACCAAGCTATGCAGCCTTTTGTATTTGTTATCATTTGTACACTGAGTCTTAGTTGATCAACTGCAACATGCCTAATAACAGTAGACACAACTTTAGAGATTGCACATGCCCCTGAGCTCTTGTTATTTGGATCTTAGTTACATCCACTTCATTACCTGCTCACATGTCACTTTACTACCTGGAAGGAAGTGAGCACAGCAGTAATGACCAAGATTATTTGTCACATTAATCAGTCAGACTTCTCGTTAGATGTAATGAACTGGAATGGTAGAGGTAAACATTCAAGAGTTGCAGCTCAGTTTTTTTTATATTACATACTTTAAACAAAAATAACCAAACCACCCTCTGACATGAATATCCATTTGACATAATTACAGAGAGGATGACTTCTAATGGACGCTCACCAGAGTGCTCTTTTGTGTCTGTGACAGCTTTGTGGCCACAAAATACTGGACAGGTGCTAACACAGCAATGACAGTCGCTCCAATCAAGGCACTGATTCCCAAGAGGTAATAAAGCAGGATCACTCCCACTACAATCTGTGTGAGGGAGATAATGAGAATGAGAACAGCAGCATGCTACTGTGGCACAGTGTTGCTCTCTGCATTGTTTCTGACATCTACAGGACACGCACACACACGCGCACACGCACACACACACACACACACACACACACGCACACGCACGCGCACACTCGCACAAATCTTCATAGATGTGACAGCATCACACCTTCTCCCTCACAAGAAAATGTATCAGAGTGGTGAGAAGGCAGTTGAGAGAACAGTAGGATGTGATTTATTCTCTTAACAGCTTTCCTGGAGACATGTGGATGGCTGGTAATAAATTAACCAACCTCTAAATTACTAGTAGCTGATGTGATGCTGTTTAACGCTATCTGTCATACTTTTACATGCGCCGTTTCCCCCATTACTGCAATTTGTGGCAGAGGGGGTAAGGACGTAATACTCAAATTTGCACGACTGCATAAAGTCAGTAAAAAACATGAAAAGCAAAACAGATATGTTTAGAACAAAAACCCAATTTTTGTTTCTTTCCGTCATTTTGTTAAACGTCACAAGACAGAGTGAGTGCCGTAGAGACCTGGCGTTATTGTAAGAGTTCTGTGATTTCTGACAAGGAGAAAAGTGGAATTTGTTGACGTTGTTTTGGTGTGGTTGCAAACGACAGTATTGGGTTTTGGCATATAAAGATAATGTTGATCGACCACCTTTGCGTCATCTTTACAACGTCCAGGTAGATTTAAATGTGCTCACAGTCTCTAGCATACTGTGAGTGTGGCGGACTACATGCTAAATCTCTGCAGCTATTAGAGCTTCAATGGTCAAGCGCACTGCGATGAGGTGGCGACTTGTCCAGGGTGTACCCCGCCTACCGCCTGAATGCAGCTGAGATAGGCTGCAGCAACCCCCCGCAACTCCGAAAGGGACAAGCGGTAGAAAATAGATGGATGGTCGGGCGCACTGCTGCATTGTAGTTTCCTGTAAAAAAAGTTCCATGAAACACTACGTTTCTCACAATCCCTTTTGTCTGTTATGATGTCCTACATTGACAATAAGGAAGTGGAGGTGCTTATACTTCATACCAAAGAGACATTGGTATGTACAGCCATTATCGAGCCATTATAATTCTGAAAACAATGGCATTTATTTCACAGTTCTGGACCAAAAATTATGTATACAGGTAAAATGAATACCTGTAGTGATTTTTTGCGAAAAACCGGAGAAAGAAGGTAAAACTGTTATCATTTCATTTTGCGTCCTCTTCTACTGATGTTTTCTGAAAGATGCTTGAGAAAATGCAGAAAGAGCACGGTGATTTGCAGCTGCAGCGCCAGCAGCAAGGGGCCAGATTAATATTGGTCTCCCACTCTTTGGCCTCTGCTTCAGGCTCGAAACATCAGAGGGGAAGTCCACAATTGGGGGCTAATTGGCCTTCTTCAGCTTTTTCGTCGGGAAAATCCAAATGAGAAATCTCAGACTCAGAACTTCAATCAGCGCCGTCTTGCAAAAAAAACATGTTCTCCCAAACTAATGTAAACTTTCATCCATTAATCCATTTTCTACCGCTTGTCCCTCTCGGGGTTGCTCGAGCCTATCCCAGCTGTATTCGGGAGAATGGCAGGGTACACCCTGGACAAGTCACCACCAGTGTAAAATCAAATGACACATTTTACTTCCAGATTTTTTTGTAATTCTTTTTTCAGTTTGGAAATTATTATTCGCTTCCTGTATTTTGTATTATTTCCGGACAGGTGCCTTTATTTTTCATTCTACTTCCTGTCTTCCTTTGTTTCACAGCGACTTTACTTTTGGCTTGAGCACCTGCCCCCATTTGTAATTAGGAGACTCTACTGCTGGCAATCACTAATCAGGAGGTTTCCTATGCCAGCCCCGTCCCTCTAGATTTGCTTTGTACCTCAACGTGTTGCTTTGGGTTTTGCGCTACCTACGCCTGTTTGAGCTTTGTGCACTCCCCTGCTGCACGTCCTTGCTTTTGTCATTACTGTTATGATCCATTGCCCGGATCGTGTTTTCTTCTGTTAGTTTTGACTACCTCAGTTCTGTTTTCTGCACCCATGGGTTTGTGTTTCAGTTGCCATGACTGCAGATTACTTTCACCTGCCTCTGATTAGTGTTCGGGACACTCAGAGAGCTATTTATTCCCATTTCTCTCCACAATCAGTCTGGCTTCCTTGTTTGCTACACGCAACAGTTAACGCCGGCTATAGTTTTTTATTCGTGATTCCTGTTTATATGCCAGCTCCCGCATTAGCCTCCTCCTAAGCTTTGCCTCCCGCGCTAATCGGCACGCTATTGTTTTTCTGCATTTCCTGCATGATTTATGCAAATAAATCATTTCCTACCTGCACGCTGTCCCCGGAGTTTCCGTCTGCATGTTGGGAGAACTACCTCCGCATAACCATGCGACCAAGTCGTTACAATTAATTGCGTTTTTACCTTTCTCTGCATCCCGGGGTTGCCAGACCTACACAACCTTAACATTTAAATTACTTTTAGATGGGGAGGAGCCCACAGCACCACCCGGTGATTGTTAAGAAGAGCGACATTTGCTTCCATTTCAGAGTCTCCAAAAGTTACCACAGGGTTTGTTGCTTTTAACTTTTCTGTTAAAGAGTATCCGAAGGGTTACAATTACTCGCAATTAAATCGGCGTGAGTCTTGCTGCCCCCTGTGTCTTTTATTGTTATATTCTATTTTATTGGTTTGTTTTTTACTTGTTGTATTTTAAATAATTGTAATTTAATTACTTATTATTGTTTCTTTTTATGTGAAGCACTCTGGAAACAGTTCTGTTAATAGTGCTATATAAATAAAGAGGATTGGATTGGATTAGATAAATATGCAGTAGACATAAAGCCACTAAGTGGGCAACACCAATGAGCCCTCTTGCTCCCTCTTCTTATACTCTGGCAAAGCAGGTGCGTTGTAATGCATTCATGAACGAGGGTGAATGTGTGTGGTTGTCCAAATGTATTCATGCCAGGCCACCATGAAAAAATTCATAAATAAATGCATTTGTTCTTAAATGTGTTGTTGAAAAGTTATTGTGACAAAACTGTTATCTGTGGACACTTTGCACAACAAATATCAACTGTTCCCATATGCCACGGTCTCCCTATTAACTATTTAAATGCTCATTTATTAACACAACAGATGCAAGAAATTTAGAAAAACATTTAAAGCAAACAAGTGTGTAGAATGTTTTAAATTATTTTGTAGGAAAATATATAGCGTTTTCAGTACTAATCAATCTATTGGTGTAGTAGATTCGCAGGGCGAAATAATGCTTAACCATAATTTTTTTCCCAAAATAATTTATAAACCGCACATTATGGGAGGAAAAGCACATAAAACAAAACGTAACGTTGCAGAAGAGCAACACAATTTCACAAATATCTTCATGTTTCTAACCTGGACTGGCATCGCCCACAGGTTCGGACAGAGGAAGAAGAACCACATAAGCTGGTTGGTATCTATGGCAACCAGGTTGCAAATCTGAGCCACAGTTAGCTCGCCCATGGACATGTTGGATGTGCACAAACGCATGATCTTGTTGTAGATTTTGGTCTGGGGAGAAAACAACAAAACATATGGAGGCATTTCTTTGTTTCATTTTGATGGCGAACATCTGAGGATACGTGCCTGAATGGCGCCACGTAGCTTGATGCCCGTCTCAATCGCCACATAATAGGAGGCCTGGAGGAAGGTTCTCTGCAGGAGCAGTGCGAAGAAGAGCAACACGGCCAGCACATATGCATTCTCCAGAAACTCCTTGGAGGAAATGAAGTAGATGCCCAACAACTTCATCTGGAAGAACAGAGTTTGAGGAAATTTTAACTAATTTGTTTTAAAAAAAAAACTAAGCAGATATTTAAAGTCAGATCATTGAGTAGCTTTCAGCAAATCCATTCAAGTTCAATGGAAGGTTTGCAATGGAGGAAGCCTCAGGGAATGGATATTGGATATATTCTCCTGAAAGATTCATTGTTTTATAATGGATTTCAATCATCACTGATTTATTGCTTAACATCACACCAACCCTCAATCTTGTATATGTCTCACTTACCCTGTCACCTACATCATCAATCCATCCAGTTCCTCATCATGTTCATTCATTGCTAGGGCTGGGGTCTATTCCATGTAGGAAAAAAGGCAGACTACCATTGATTGTCAGTCAGTTGCAACGCAAAAAGAGCGCATTGAGTGTGAACTGATCCAAGGCCAGCGACACAGAAGTCAGAAATGTGAACTGATATACCCCAATACCACTCAAATTCGACAAATGGTAAATACTTGTATAGCGCTTTTCTACCTTCAAAGTACTCAAAGCGCTTTGACACTATTTCCACATTTACCCATTCACACACACTTTCACACACTGATGGCGGGAGCTGTCATGCAAGGCGCTAACCACGACCCATCAGGAGCAAGGGTGAAGTGTCTTGCCCAAGGACACAACATGACTAGGATGGAGGAAGCTGGGATTGAACTTGCAACCAACCGAGCTACGCTGTCCCCGAAATGACACTCTGCATACCAAACTATCTATATTTGGTCTTCAAAGTGACACTGTCAAACTACTGATAACAGAACCATTCATAATATTTTCAAATAAACGTGTGATGTTCCACCGCTGCAGTCCACGTCTGACTTCATAATTCAAGAGACGTTCTCACTGATTGGCTCTCGGATGTGGTCGTCTGTGTTCTGTAAACTCTAAGGAATTGAGACGTCTCCTGCAGTCTCATAAATAATTGACACGTCTTAAATTAGTGCACCATCCAAGCAGGTGCGGGAAATGGCATCTCGAATGACTGAAACCGTGAACTTTGACAGGCGGCAATTTCTGCATCCTTATTTGTGACAGCATGAACATACAGTATGTGACCTACTGTGCATATGATCATAACCAACAAGCAACAACACCAATATTTTATCATTACTGAGCAAATACTGCACAAGTTGAAACAAGCATCACTTCCAACCACACATATGAAGCCATTTCAAAGACAATAGCTCATGCTGCACTAATGAGAATTTTAGTATAAATATGCATTTAAATGAAAAAAATCCAGCGCATACTGTGTGCATTTGGCTGATACTACGTTATTTTGATTGACTTTTAAAAATGTTATAGTGTAATATTTCACGTTGTCCAAGTATTGTATGAAGCAATGACGAAGTTGTTTAGTACACATGAGGCTTGTGGGTAAGCAGTAAAATGGGTTAAATAGGGTTTGTATATGTTCGATGTTCAATAGTTACCAACTGGATACTATATGGCCCTTAACAAATGGAACACAGATTAAGACCATTGCAACATCCCTTGGAAGCACAAATGCTGAAAGATACAACATCCCATCACTCGGCATCCCACATTGTAAGTACTTATTTGAAACGTTTATCAACAGTGCTACATGATAACGCTTCAAAGCTCTCACAGTCTACTAATAATGGTACCAAACACAAAATCTGTTTGTTGTTTTTGACGGAAGTAGCGTTCGTTACTATGCTCTGTGAAACCAATGCGCCCATGAAAGAAGTTAAGGTAATGCTTAAAATGAACAAAAATGCTGTAAATAATGCATGTTATATTGAATGTCCCTGTTACTACATTACATACAGTACATACTTACAGCATGTATATAAAACACTGTTGGAGGTTTTTGGAGGTTTTTTGGGGGGCTTTAAAAGCGGAATAGATCGAATCTCCATTATCTGCATTGTTTGCCGTGTCTTACGTGCAGTTTTTTACAATTTAGAATGCAGAAAAAAGGAAAAGACTGTTTTTGTCTCACGTATGTATTGTGGATGATAGGGCTGCAACTAACAATTATTTTGATACTCGATTAGTCATCGATCCTCTTAACGATTAGTTGACTAGTCGGATAATAAAGTGTACACATATTTAATGGCTCTTATTTTTCCATCGACTTCTAAATGCAGCTAAAGTTATTTTAGACAGAAGTTATTTTTTTAAATATCAAAAAAAAAAAATCGATTTTTTAAAAATGAGAATCGATTCTGAATCGCACAACGTGGGAATCGCGATTCGAATTCAAATCGATTTTTTTTCCCACACCCCTATTAGATAGTCACTAGATATCCTTGCATAGAAGCATTCTTAAGATCAGTGTTTCATATTTATAATTTGGGAATAAAAGATATTTATTTTTGATCACTGCAGTATGTCTGCATGATGAGTGTAACAGATAAAAAAAAAGTTCTTATTTCCAACGGTATTAGGATCTTACGAAGGTTGTTGATGATGCTCTCACCGGTTGCTGGATGGTCCTGTTGTTCTTGCTGATGTGGTGGACGATGCCGGAGATGCAGAGTGGACCAGCAAAACCCAGCAGGTCGGCCAGGAAGCGGAATGTAATGCTGAGAATGAGAGGTCGGCCGAACGCTTTTCTCAAGGCTTGCCAGATCCACTTGGGGCCCTGCAGTGACGTGCCTTGAGGTCTCTGATGGAGAGGGAGAGCAGAAAAAAAAAAGTAAAGCACGGGTGTACAAAGTGTGGACATTTATGACCCATAACTATGACCATAACTACTATTGTGGACACCAAGGTCATGTCCTCTACATTTCTTAAGTGTCACAAACGATGACATGACTGACTGCAAATACAGTCGTAGTCAAAAGTTTACATACACTTGTAAAGAACATAATGTCATGGCTGTCTTGAGTTTCCAATAATTTCTACAACTCTTATTTTTTTGTGATAGAGTGATTGGACGGTAGGAATTGTTTTCTTTTTGTTTCATCTGACCACAGAACTTTCCTCCAGAAGGTCTTATCTTTGTCCATGTGATGTCAGATGAAACAAAAAGTGAGCTGTTTGGCCACAATACCCAGCAATATGTTTGGAGGAGAAAAGGTGAGGCCTTTAATCCCAGGAACACCAATCCTACCGTCAAGCATGGTGGTGGTAGTATTATGCTCTGGGCCTGTTTTGCTGCCAATGGAACTGGTGCTTTACAGAGAGTAAATGGGACAATGAAAAAGGAGGATTACATCCAAATTCTTCAGGACAACCTAAAATCATCAGCCCGGTGGTTGGGTCTTGGGCGCAGTTGGGTGTTCCAACAGGACCCCAAACACACGTCAAAAGTGGTAAAGGAATGGCTAAATCAGGCTAGAATTAATGTTTTAGAATGGCATTCCCAAAGTCCTGACTTAAAAGTGTGGCCAATGCTGAAGAAACAAGTCCATGTCAGAAAACCAACAAATGAAGCTGAACTGCACCAATTTTGTCAAGAGGAGTGGTCAAATATCAACCAGAAACTTGCCAGAAGCTTGTGGACGGCTACCAAAAGTGCCTTATTGCAGTGAAACTTGCCAAGGGGCATTGCTGTATGTATACTTTTGACCCAGCAGATTTGGTCACATTTTCAGTAGACCCATAATAAATTCATAAAGAACCAAACTTCATGAATGTTTTTTGTGACCAACAAGTATGTGCTCCAATCACTCTATCACAAAAAAATAAGAGTTGTAGAAATTATTGGAAACTCAAGACAGCCATGACATTATGTTCTTTACAAGTGTATGTAAACTTTTGATCACGACTGTATACTTTGTGTAGGACATTGTGAGCGCTGTACATCAACATGCGGTAGATCATCCTCTCTCAATCACGATCTTTGGTCATGCACAACATAATGCAATGAAGTCCACTTTTACTTTATGCATCATCCGACTTGAAATGTGCTGCCAACATAACATTAAATTATACTGAGGTAACTAATGTTTGTTTCACCTGAATGAAATTGATGTGAAACGCTGTTGGTATAATACTGTTGTCATGTCAGTCAGGTGCCGCCCTGCCCTAAATGTCGTACACGCACTGTGCGAAGGGCTTCGTGATCCGTGGAAGGGGGTGTTTTGTGTGAAGATGCGCATGTCAAAGGTAAATTATTGAATGTCAAGGCGCTTCATATATATTTTTTCCCTAAATGTATTCCTGGCCACGTCAAGCTCTGTCACTGATTAGAATATGGGGACAGATTCCTCCCCCTCCATTTTCAATGACCGCGTGGCGTGCATCTCTAGTACTTGCAACGCTAAGTAGAAGGACTTGAGTTCAGAGCCATGTCGGAGTTGTATATAAAGTAACGTTTTTAAACGTATGTTTTGATTATGTTACCATTATGTCATACATTAAACTTAAACATAGTGATAAAAAAGTGGATTGTTAATTGTATTGCTCAAGGTAATATTCAGATGGTGTTGGGATACACATTATTTCAGCCTTTCAAAGCTCCTATTGGACCAAATTTTTACCTCAGTATTTTAAAAAAAATCCTAGTTACGGCCCTGCCCATAACTTTTTTTTTTTTTTTACACCTCTCCATATTCTGAAAATTACTATCAATGAGATATATTATTAATTAATATTTGTGGAATCAACTGTATACAAAGCTTAGAAAATAATATTTTTTAATCAGATATCTTAGCATTTATTGACCTACAATGGATTTAGTCATTTTAATGCACAAAATTTATCAAAATCATATCTTACATGGATAAAGCGTATCAAAGTGGACCCAGCTTCCTTTCATTATTCTGTTAGTGACCCTCAATGGAAAAGTTTGTACATTGGTGACGTAAGGTAACTGTAGATGCTCTTGTTGGAGACGTGTATGAAATCTTATTTCACTATAGGGAAACATGAAAGCAAAACTGTTGAAAAAACTAGCTCGGACAAAAAAAAAAAAATCATCCAGCACAGCAAGAACAGCTTAAACATAAAAATGCTGAATCATTAGAAAAAGTAGTCAGCCAATTCAGCCGAGAGCTGTAAAACAAGGACATAGTCAGGGTTTCCATTCTTTCTATATGCTGCTGCTGCATCATGGGATACCCTGATTAATGGTGTAGAAGTGAAGCTTGACAGCCAAGGAGGATGCACCATTGGAGGCGACAAAGCATAATGGTCATGCAGTGCATGGAGGGGGATCTAACAGGAAGTGAACTGCAGTTAAGGGATGACATACTCTATTTCATCACAACAGTTTACTCACTCAGGACTTCAGTAAGTGTGAGATGGGAGGTTTTTGTTTCAGTTTCAGTTTTTATATTGTAGCCTTGTGGAGATAGGTACCAAATCTTATACTTTTGCAGGCATCGACCGAATTCCGTCGGTACGACCAGGTACCGAATCATGTAAAACCGAAGGGCGCCATTTTCGGATACCTTTGATGCTCGTGACGTCACGTCCATTTGCAGACTGGGCACCGGCTCAAACACTTTGCGAGCAAACAATCACTCAAGCAGCACTCAGAGCGGACTCAGTGAGACTGCCTTTAGGTAAAGTTACCATTTTCAACGCCGACAAAGTAAGTATATATGAACACTCCAATGCACAGTAAAACTCCACTTTTCAAAATGGGCAAGCTTGATGGTAATTCATATTGGATATGCCATAGACATGCTACTGATTAGCATTAGCAATTTTACATGGCTATTTTAACACCTCCAAATGTGGTAATGACGATTGGCAACTTTCTTTTTTGGTTTTATTTATTATTAATAAGGTTACAATGTTATGCAGAGGTGTACTTATAACTATTTTATGTTATAAGTACACTATGGGGGTTGCGTAACAAAAAAATAATTGAGAAACACTGCTCTAGACTTTTATTAATATAATTGTTAAAGGCCTACTGAAATGAAATGTTTTTATTTAAACGGGGATAGTAGATCCATTCTATGTGTCATACTTGATCATTTCGCGATATTGCCATATTTTTGCTGAAAGGATTTAGTAGAGAACAACGACGATAAAGTTCGCAACTTTTGGTCGCTGATAAAAAAAAAGCCTTGCCCCTACCGGAAGTAGCATGACGTCACAAGCTGGAGTGCTGCTCACATTTCCCTATTGTTTACACCAGCAGCGAGAGAGATCCGGACCGAGAAAGCGACGATTACCCCATTAATTTGAGCGAGGATGAAAGATTTGTGGATGAGGAACGTGAGAGTGAAGGACTAGAATGCAGTGCAGGACATATCTTTTTTCGCTCTGACCGTAACTTAGGCACAAGCTGGCTCATTGGATTCCACACTCTCCTTTGTCTATTGTGGATCACGGATTTGTATTTTAAACCACCTCGGATACTATATCCTCTTGAAAATGAGAGTCGAGAACGCGAAATGGACATTCACAGGGACTTTTATCTCCACAACAATACATCGGCGAAACACTTAAGCTACGGAGCTAACGTGATAGCATCGGGCTTAACTGCATATAGAAACAGACGAAATAAACCCCTGACTGGAATGATAGATAGAAAATCAACAATACTATTAAACCATGGACCTGTAACTACACGGTTAATGCTTTCCAGCCTGGCGAAGGTTAACAATGCTGTTGCTAACGACGCCATTGAAGCTAACTTAGCAACCGGACCTCCCAGAGCTATGCTAAAAACATTAGCTATCCACCTACGCCAGCCAGCCCTCATCTGCTCATCAACACCCGTGCTCACCTGCGTTCCAGCGATCGACGGTGCGACGAAGGACTTCACCCGATCACAGATGCGGTCGGCGGCCTTGAGACGGAGGAAGTTAAGGTGAGTTCGGCGGCTAGCACGTCTGCTATCCAAGTCAAAGTCCTCCTGGTTGTGTTGCTGTAGTCCGCCGCTAATACACCTATCCCACCTACAACTTTCTTCTTTGCAGTCTTCATTGTTCATTAAACAAATTGCAAAAGATTCACCAACACAGATGTCCAGAATACTGTGGAATTCTGAGATGAAAACAGAGCTTTTTTGGATTGGATTCAAAGGTGTACCAATACTTCCGTTTAACTAGTGACCTCACTCGCATACGTCATCATACAAAGACGTTTTCAACCGGAAGTTTAGCGGGAAATTTAAAATTGCACTTTATAAGTTAACCCGGCCGTATTGGCATGTGTTGCAATGTTCAGATTTAATCATTGATATATAAACTATCAGACTGCGTGGTCGGTAGTAGTGGGTTTCAGTAGGCCTTTAATATACTGCTAATAGTTGCTTACTTTTTGCTGTAACATGGTTCCATCTACACTTCTTAAAGTTTATTAAGCGCTTATTTCTTGGTGTTGTTTCAAGCTAGATTGGCTATTAGCATGCTTGTTGCTGGCTTGCTTTCAGTGTGTAACATGTTTAGCCTTGTCCTCAGTGATAATGTACGTAATAATGACATGTAAGATACTAATAATTTCAGTTTGTTTGCTGCAATGGAGGTGATAATTGTTTACTTAGGGGACCGGCTCCAAACTGTGTATGGAGACAGCAGCCGCTTGTCAGCCGGGGGACTAAAAATAAATACAGTTTCAGCCAGAGAGGATCAGCGTTTGTGATCGGCATTAAAAGGCATTAATCGGCAATGGTGATCACATATTTTTTCAGGAAAATCATCCGATACTGATCGGTAGCTAAAATCTTTCTCCACGTGTTTTATTCTGATTATAGTCATGATGAAAAATACAAAAGGCTCAATGAACAATTTTCACTATTGAATATTAGTGATGTCAAACACATGTGGATCGTCACTGTTAAGACATGAAAGAAGCTCTCCCAAAGTGTGTGCGCTTGTGTGTGTGCTCATCAGATCAGATCGCTGACAACAGATGTGACCTATTATGAGTCACTAACTTTCTTATTTGAACCCAAATACACTCTCACTCTTTTAGACTCGTTTACACAGACACACACCTTGGATCGGTCACTTGAAGGAAAGAAAGGATGGCTGATTCTCACGTCCACACACACACACACACACACACACACACACACACACACACACACACACACACACACACACACACACACACACACGCACACACGCACACAGATTTATCTTCCCATAAAATGCAGCACTGTGACACCCGCAAGGGTCATCATGTCGCCTTGTTCACAGTAGAACGACGATGACCCGACGCCTCCACACTGACCGGACTCCTCCCATCTTCAACCCCCCTGCCCCACCGGGATCTTTTTATCTGTCTTCACAACCAAAAGGAAGTGGGATCGTGTTCACACCGGACGCACGTTCAGCCATGACGAACGCACGTGACCTTTCAAAGACTGGAAAGTTCTGACCCTGCTGACTATATGAGGCTTGACACATGCTATTAAAATGAGACAGGAAGACCGTTACTGGACAAGTCCAACTTGATGCTCCTCAAACAGGGAGCAGTAACCCTTTTGCTTCTTCCTGCAGTATTTTAGCCAAATGAGGGCAAACCGGACAGGTCAGCAAGAAGACAACTTCAAAAGTGTTATTATTACAAGATTTTTAATATAATTTTCTATGATAAACTACTAAGTAAATACTGTATAAAATAAGTTTTGGGCTTGAACAGCATAAAATAATTTATTGTGATTGTTACTTTCTTATTTTTCGCATTGTTGGTTTGCACCCCAGAATGCAGAGCAAAGAAAGCAAAGAACATGCAAGAAATCTATTTGTTGGAAAACACAGGTAGTGCAAAATTAATCTAGTGCAGCATGGAAGTGCACTGAAGACAAATACTTGTTTAAGTACAAAGCACAAAGAAAAATTAACCAAGGAGCAACATGTGAAATTAAATAGGCTGGATTAACTAAAGGAAAACAGGTGTGCTGGCAGGAAACAGAGCAGCAAGTGAAGGTGCAGCAAAACAATAAACCTAACAGGAAGTAGAACTAAAATAAGAGCACCAGAAAAGGAAATTATACGAAACATTCGGAAAATAGCCAACAAGGTCAAAACTATCATATGGGATCATGACAGTAAAACTATATAAATGTGTGTATGTACCATAAAGGTTGCACTTTAATTTATAGATTGTAAGATCTACTACTAGAAAATGTTGACATGTTCAATGTCGAATCAGAAGCAATAATCCTCTAAGTGCAATCAGTGACATTTCATTTTCTTTGATGCTGTTGAGAAATATTTTCCCTGATGGCTCATAGTTCATGATACACACACACAGAGACACCCACACACAAATCTCAGTCAGAGTTGAGATATGATTGGCTAGAGACCAGCTGGAAGCAATAACAATAAAAAGCAGCATTCCCTAACATCCAAATCAATCAAAACTTTAAAGCTGTTTTTTCAAATTTTAAACAAACCCTTTATACCTTTGTATACTTGCGTTAGAACTTTGTTTATGCCTCTAACACATGCATATCTATCAAAAGAAGTAATTAAGTAAAAAAAAAAACCTTTCATTTTTAAACTAAATGCACTGAGAAAATCCATGGGCAATTAAAAGCACCGTCTCCAAGAATCGGTACCGTTGAGTTGATGTTGTTAAAATATGGTGAGAAATTCTCATTAGCCCTGATTTTGTTTGTTTTCCATCACAGCTTGTGTAGACAGAATGGTTCTATTTTACAACAGACATTTAACAAACAATACCACAGTACTACGAGAAGTAAACATTCCGTTTTAATTAAGAGTATTACAAGACTATAGGTCGATTTATGAACCCCTCTTTGTACAAACTTTTCAATTTACGAACCACAGACCATTTGAAAATATGCTTTACGTACGAATCTCATCTTAGTGTACGAAAGTTTTGTAACACTTTGTGCCCGGCAGCACATCCAGGCTGAGCGATCGCTGGTGCTCATTGTTTGTCAGCTCAGTGTTACTCACAGACGGCCTAGGTGTGAATTGGACGCCCCGCCACTGGTTCGACGTGTACAAACCTTGTACATGGGGACGGGGGGCCTGGAGCCTATCCCAGCTGCACACGGGCAGACGGTGGGGTACACCCTGGACAAGTCGCCACCTCATCGCAGGGCCAACACAGATAGAAAGATAACATTCACATTCACATTCACACACTAGGCGCCAATTTAGTGTTGCCAATCAACCAGGTGCATGTCTTTGGAAGTGGGAAGAAGCCGGAGTACCCGGAGGGAACCCACGCAGTCACGGGGAGAACATGCAAACTCCACACAGTATCGAACTCAGGACCTTCGTGTTGTGAGGCACACGTACTAACCCCTGTACCACCTTGCTGCCCTGGAGGGACGCTACAGTCCTTTAATCTTTATTCTTAATCTAATAGTGGACAACTACTTCCAAAATGGCCACTAGATAAAGGTCTACAGCTCCCAGAATGCAACCCAGCCAAGAAACGGTCCCCTGAGGCTGCTTTGGGCTGATTAAGGAGCAACGAAGGACTCTTGAGAATAGAATAGGGGGAAAAAAGCATGTATGGACTTTGACAAGAGCAAGGGAGACCATTAAAAAAACAATGTTGAGGATATTTACATTTATATTTATGTTGAGTATGCTGATTAACTCTCTAAATTGAAGATTGAAAAACACTTTAATTTCTCATTCTTGATTGACACTTCTGGTCCTTACTTTAACAGTGAAAATAAAGAAAACAACCTGTTATTGGAGAAAATAACTCTCGTTGTGTCATTGGTCTCCCTTCCCTGCCTAATGATGACTGCGGTACACCACTGAAGATGCTACATTGTTCTTGAAAAAGAACCCCCCGCTACTACCAAACCTCGCCCCCCCAACCCTGCCCACCAACATCGCACACGCCTCACAGATGAGAGTTTACAATCCTGTGTGAAGATAAAGGTGACGTCATACAGCCCTGATGTGGAGACGCTGTGCGCTGCGGTTCAGGAGCAGAAATCACATTGACCAAGTATGATAAATATTTTAATTTCCTATAATTTTGCATATATTCACATTTTTCAATTGTTCAGTGAAATAGACATTTTATTATTCAGGTTGACAGCTGACTGCACGGCGCCAGTAAAAGGATGACGGCACAGAGAGAGAGGATGGCATTTTTGGTTCTCTGCCAGTGGATAATTTAAGTTCGGCGTTTTGTTTTTTCATTACTACAAGGAGGACTTAAATAGACATTAAATATTTTACTTAACTTTCAACCCGACATCTTTTTCGTAGTTAAAAACATTTTGTTGCATGAAGAAACTTTATTTCATTTTCTCTGCAGTCGTTCATTGATTTCATAAATGTAACCCATAATAGTTTGTTTATACATAGCACAAAGCAAAAAAAAAACTTTATATGCAGTGTTATTTCATTTTAAATTTCAAAAGAGTTTTGTGGCTCCTATTGTTTTCTTTAATTTGTGAAATGGATCAAAATGGCTCTTTGAGTGGTAAAGGTAGCCGACCCCCGATGAAGCCACAAGAATGCCGATGTCTTATCCCGAAAGAACGTCTTTTGCTCGTGGCTCCCCAACTCAGGGCGTCAGAGCCGAAAGGAGGGATGTGTGGCATCACCAGAGGCTGTGTGGTGGAGGGACGCTACATTCCTATCATTGTGGACAACTAGTTCCAAAATGGCAGCTAGATAAATAACTACTGCTCCCAGAATGCAAGCTAGCTAAGAAGCGGACACCTGAGGCTGCTTTGGGCTAATTGGGGCGGTATAGCTCGGTTGGTAGAGCGGCCGTGCCAGCAACTTGAGGGTTGCAGGTTCGATCCCCGCTTCCGCCATCCTAGTCACTGCCGTTGTGTCCTTGGGCAAGACACTTTACCCACCTGCTCCCAGTGCCACCCACACTGGTTTGAATGTAACTTAGATATTGGGTTTCACTATGTAAAGCGCTTTGAGTCACTTGAGAAAAAGCGCTATATAAATGTAATTCACTTCACTTCACTTCACTAATTAAGGAGTGACAAAGGACTTCTGAGGAGAGAGCAGGACAAAGAAGAGCATGGGGTTGGAAGGACCAGGAGCAGTGGAATAATGTTTATTAAGTATTACAAGAGCAAGTGAAACCACAACACAACCAGGAGGTTGTGTCGTGTTTGAGCTGGATAGCAGACGCGCTACCGTGAGTACAGCTTTGGCTTCCAAACATTTGATCGCTTGCCCGTACGTGCGTGTCGCTATGTGCATGTCACGTACGTAACTTTGGGGAAATATATGTTTCTTGCCGACTCTGATGGCAGCCGGGGTGTCGTCGAAAGCTACAACGCCCGCAGCCGCTCCGTAGCTAAGTAAGCTTCAATTGTTAAGCTTCGCCAACTGGAAATTATTAGCCGTGTATTTACATGTTCATGGTTTAATAGTATTGTTGATCTTCTGTCTATCCTTCCAGTCAGGGTTTTTTTATATTTTGTTTCTATCTGCATTTGAGCCTGATGCTATCACATTAGCTCTGTAGCTAAAGAGCTTCACCGATGTATTGTCGTGGAGATAAAAGTCACTGTGAATGTCCATTTCGCGTTCTCGACTCTCATTTTCAAGAGGATATAGTATCCGAGGTGGTTTAAAATACAAATCCGTGATCCATAACAGAAAAAGGAGAATGTGTGGAATCCAATGAACCCTTGTACCTAAGTTACGGTCAGAGCGAAAAAAGATACATACGGGTATGTGGGCTTGTATTAAGCCTCAGGGAGTTGAACGCCCCTGCCTTACATAGTTCCGGGTCACCCTTGGGCAAGGTGTAGCACCCGAATGCCCCCCCCCATCAGGGTTACGATACCCCCCATGAACTACCCTAAAAGAGGATGCGTTACCCGGCCCGGAGGAAGCCCGGGGCCCTCCTCCGGAGCTAGGCCCGGAGGTAGGGCTCGTCAGCGAGCGCCTGGTGGCCGGGCTTGCCACGGAGCCCGGCCGGGCACAGCCCGAAGAAGCTACGTGGACACACCATCTTCTCTGCCACGTGGGCCCACCACCCGCGGTCGGAACCAGTGGGGTCGGGTGCGCTGCCAAGTGGATGGCGGTGAAAGTGGAGGCTCCGGACGGACCAATTCGGGGCAGCAGAGGCTGACTTTCGGGACGTGGAACGTCTCTACGCTGGTGGGGAAGGAGCCTGAGCTGGTGCGAGAGGTGGAGCGCTACCGGTTGGATCTGGTGGGGCTTACCTCTACGCATAGCAAGGGCTCTGAAACCACACTCCTGGACAAGGGATGGACCTTGTTCACTTCTGGAGTTGCTCAGGGTGTGAGGGCACAGGCGGGTGTGGGGATACTCACGAGTCCCCGGCTGAGTGCCTGTACGTTGGAGTTCACCCCAGTGGACAAGAGGGTCGCCTCCCTTCGCCTTAGGGTTGGAGGGGGGAAAACTCTGACTGTTGTTTGTGCATACGCACCAAACAGGAGTTCAGAGTATTCAGCCTTCTTGGATACCTTGCATGGGGTCCTGTATGGGGCGCCGGCAGGGGATTCCATAGTCTTGCTGGGGGACTTCAACGCGCACGTGGGCAATGACAGTGATACTTGGACTGGCGTGATTGGGAGGAACGGTCTCCCTGATCTGAACCTGAGTGGTGGATTGTTATTGGACTTCTGTGCTAGTCACGGACTTGCGATAACAAACACCATGTTCAAGCATAAGGATGCTCATAGGTGTACCTGGTACCAGAGCACCCTAGGCCAAAGATCAATGATCGATTTTGTAATCGTATCAGCTGATCTGAGGCCGTATGTTTTGGACACTCGGGTGAAGAGAGGGGCTGAACTGTCAACTGATCACCATCTGGTGGTGAGTTGGGTTAGATGGCGGGGGAAACCTCTGGACAGACCTGGCAAACCCAAGCGTGTAGTGCGGGTGAACTGGGAACGTTTGGAGGAGTCCTCTGTCCGGAAGGACTTCAACTCCCACCTCCGGCGGGACTTCTCTGCCATCCCTGTGGAGGTTGGGGACATTGAACAGGAATGGGCAATGTTCAAAGCCTCTATTGCTAAAGCTGCAGATGCGAGCTGTGGCCAGAAGGTCTTAGGTGCCTCAAGGGGCGGTAACCCTCGAACACCCTGGTGGACAGTGGTGGTCAGGGAAGCCGTCCGACTGAAGAAGGAGTCCTACCGGGGTATGTTATCCCAGGGGACTCCGGAGGCAGTTGCAAGGTACCGACGGGCCCGAAGGGCAGCGGCCGTGGCTGTGGACGAGGCTAAGCAGAGGGTGTGGGAGCAGTTCGGGGAATCCATGGAGAAGGACTATCGGGCGGCACCAAAGCTGTTCTGGAAGACCATACGGCACCTCAGGAGGGGGAAGCAGGGAACCATCCAAGCTGTGTACGGCAAGGATGGGACTTTGCTGACTTCAAGTGAGGAAGTCGTGGGGCGTTGGAAAGAGCACTTTGAGGAACTCCTGAACCCAAATACATCAGACACACCCTCCCTGATAGGAGCAGGGCCTGAGGATGATGGGGGATCGACGTCGATCTCTCGGAGTGAAGTCACTGAGGTAGTTAGACAACTCCACGGTGGCAAAGCTCCGGGGGTTGACGAGATCCGTCCAGAAATGCTGAAGGCTCTGGGTGTTGATGGGCTGTCTTGGTTGATACGCCTTTTCAACATTGCGTGGAAGTCTGGGACAGTGCCGAGGGAGTGGCAGACTGGGGTGGTGGTTCCCCTTTTCAAAAAGGGGGACCAGAGGGTGTGTGCTAATTACAGGGGTATCACACTACTCAGCCTCCCTGGGAAAGTTTACGCCAAGGTACTGGAAAGGAGGGTCCGGCCGATAGTCGAACCTCAGATTCAAGAGGAGCAATGTGGATTCCGTCCTGGTCGTGGAACAACTGACCAACTCTTTACGCTTGCGGGAATCCTGGAGAGGGCCTGGGAGTATGCCTATCCAGTCTACATGTGTTTTGTGGATTTGGAGAAGGCGTATGACCGCGTCCCTCGGGAGATCTTGTGGGAGGTGCTGAGGGAGTACGGAGTGAGGGGAACCCTGTTGAGGGCCATCCAATCTCTGTACAACCAAAGCGAGAGTTGTGTCCGGGTGCTTGGATGTAAGTCGGATCCGTTTCCAGTGGGGGTTGGTCTCCGCCAGGGCTGCGCTCTGTCACCTATCCTGTTTGTGATTTTCATGGACAGGATTTCTAGGCGGAGTCGTGGCCATGGCGGAGAGGGTATACGTCTCGGGGGGCTAAAGGTTGCGTCACTGCTGTTTGCAGATGATGTGGTCCTGATGGCACCTTCGGTTCGTGACCTTCAGCTCTCACTGGATCGGTTCGCAGCCGAGTGTTCAGCGGCTGGAATGAGGATCAGCATCTCCAAATCTGAGGCCATGGTTCTCAGCAGGAAACCGATGGTTTGTACAGTCCGGGTAGGGGACAGGACTCTGTCCCAGGTGGAGGAGTTTAAGTATCTCGGGGTCTTGTTCACGAGTGAGGGAAAGATGGAGAAGGAAATCAGCCGGAGAATCGGAGCAGCTGGGGCAGTATTGCAGTCTCTCTGCCGCACTGTTGTGACGAAACGGGAGCTGAGCCAGAAGGCAAAGCTCTCGGTCTACCGAGCTATCTACATTCCTACTCTCACCTATGGTCATGAAGTGTGGGTAATGACCGAAAGAATAAGATCGCGGATACAAGCGGCCGAAATGAGTTTCCTCAGAAGGGTGGCTGGCATCTCCCTTAGAGATAGGGTGAGAAGTGCAGTCACCCGAGAGAGACTCGGAGTAGAGCCGCTGCTCCTTCGCTTGGAAAGGAGCCAGCTTAGGTGGTTCGGGCATCTCGTGCGGATGCCTCACGAGCGTCTCCCTAGGGAGGTCCTCGTTGCACGTCCCACTGGGAGGAGGCCCCGCGGCAGGCCAAGGACCAGATGGGGGGATTACATCTCCTCTCTGGCCTGGGAACGCTTCGGGATTCCCCAGGAGGAAGTCGCAAATGTTGCTCTGGAGAGGGAAGTCTGGGGGTCTCTGCTGGAGCTGCTGTCCCCGCGACCCGATTCCGGATAAGCGGTTGAAGATGGATGGATGGATGGAAAAAAGATACACCCTGCACTACACTCTAGTCCTTCACTCTAACGTTCCTCATCCACGAATCTTTCATCCTCGCTCAAATGAATGGGGTAATCGTCGCTTTCTCGGTCCGAATCTCTCTCGCTCCATTGTAAACAACGGGGAATTGTGAGGAATTCTTCCTCCTGTGACGTCACGCTACTTCCGGTATAGGCAAGGCTTTTTTTGATCAGCGACCAAAAGTTGCGAACTTTATCGTCATTGTTCTATACTAAATCCTTTCAGCAAAAATATGGCAATATCGCGAAATGATCTAGTATGACACATAGAATGGATCTGCTATTCCCGTTTAAATTTAAAAAAATCATTTCAGTAGGCCTTTAAGAAACATTTTAATTTCTGATGCTGGATTGAAAGTCCTGGTCCTTACTAAAACGGTGAAAATAAAGAGAACAATCTATAATTGGAGAAAATAACTGTCATTGGTCTGTCTTTCCTGCTGATCGGTGACTGAGGTACACCCCTGAAGATGCTACAGGGTGAATATTGCCGCTCAGCAGAGCAGTAGCGTTTTAACAAATATTTTAGGTGTATAGACAGTAAGGCTGTTAAAGTTAAGGTGTTAAAACATGTAAATAATCACAAAAAATTATTTCATCAATCGTATATGAACGCAGATTAATAGAATATGAACACACTGACCTTCTGGTCTTCGAAGGCCCTGCGCAGCTTCATGTAGTTAGTGAGGGCCCTCATTGCTATGGGCAGCTTGCCGATGACTTTGAGGTCAATAGGTCGTCTGTGGGCAGCTGTTATGAAGGTGTTCATCCACCAGTAGGTGGCTTTGGACAACAGGTTGACAAATGGCTGCAGGAAACGAACTCCCAGGTCCTGAAGGTCCTCGGGGGGCTTTACTTCTGTCGGGTTGGCGAAACACATGTATCGCTGGAGAAGAATGAAACAGTCGTTAGCAGACTGACATGCACTGAAATAACATTTCGATTTAATCATAGCTAATAAACGTATATCATATTATCTATGTATTGTATTGCTTTTGAAGGTCTGATCCAAGCAATTATTTGGAAGTTTCACTTGTAAATAGACATTTTCTGCAGCAGAACAAAAAGACAAGAGAACAAAATGAGAGGAATTGTTGTGCTTTTAATTGGAGGTGTACAGGCCAATACAGAATCTAATCTGGTACGATATCAGCAGGAATTATATGTAATTTTATCATTTTAAAGTGTAGAATATTAGAAAAGGTTGGATCAAGTGCAACTACTCAAACAGAGAGCAATGGGTGGTATGTATTTAAATTGAAGTGCAGTGGTAATTGTTTTTGGCGATATTGATTCATTACGTTTAGCTCATGAAGCAGTAAATTAAATTATGTTACCACTTTTATTACTGGATACTTTGTAATCCACTTCTGTCTTGAAGTTGTATGCATAAGAAACCACCATTATTTGATACTTATTAATATTGACAAATGGTGTGTTTTAGACTGCAATATTGTTTAATTAACTTATTACATATGTAAAGCTTGTGTGCTATTGTGTGGTTAGTTAGCTGTTGTGTAGTTGCTAGCTCTAAGCAGCATAGTTTACCTTAAGTAAATGACTTCACTAAAATGCAAGAAAAGACCAAACTTCTGTGCCCTTTGGAGAACATTTAGATGTTAACTGTCTGTCCAGCTTTGCACAAGTAAACACGCTGCAGGACTGCTTGTCATGGAAATTTTAGATGCAAGCCCAAATCATTCGATACTTGTTTTTTGCTGATATCGGGCCGATATCCAATATCAATATGGGATTGAGACCCACTTATCACGAAGCAGTGGTCACTATCCTGGATAGAAAGGCTTTGGAAAAAGTAATACATATCTAAAGACAAAGCCTTGTCTTATTATTAGTTGTATTATCCATATTTCAGCATCTTCTCGCCATACCTTTTGCTCTATTTTACCTATGTATGCAAGAGTTATTTTGTTTAATTGTTTTTATTGTATCTAAGTCTATGTCGTCTAAGTTATACAAAGTGCCACAGGCCAATAAAAAAGGAAATGTCCCCTACCCCCAATTTGGATGCTTTTTAAGAGGAAACACAGCACGACTAATTTTCTCGTTAGCTCCTCTGTTAGCCTTAGATTACAAAGGTATTCAAAGAGTTATTGCAGCTGGAACTAATCGATGTGTTACAACAGTCAGCCTTAACGATCTGCGTCGGCGTCAGCCTAAGGATTGTTTAGAGGTGCACTGTGCACATCACAACAGGTGTGAATGGCGAGCCGGTGTAGCGTACAGTGCCACGTCACAACAGGGAAGGCAGAAAATAAAACTAGTGAAATGCAACAAAATGTGTGCCTCACAGAAAGCGCAGCGTACAAATGTATTCAGGTGACACACTGTGCATGTTAGTAGCTCTGTTGGTCATTTTTTTTCTTAAATATTTTGGGGTAAAGTCCCAAAAATCAGGGTTGAGGCGTTGGCGACCCCTACATTAGAGGATGATGGGAAAATTCCTTTTGATAGAAATGTATTTATTTATTTATTAGACAACATGTGAACTACATTTAGACTTGTTTCCAACAAAGAGTAGATTTGTGCATGTTTCCATTGTACCACAAATATTGTATTGTATTGTTGAAGTAAAGTTGATTTAAACGATACACACAAGTAATGCAATTAATTATGATTAATCAAAATGTGTGTGATTAATCTGATTAAAAATTGCAGCATTCGTTTTAATAGACATAAACCCTTAGAAGATCAGGCCTAAGGTGTACCAGAATTAATTATTTCATTTACTATGCTGTTTGTCCTTGTTAGAGTCACGGTGAGATGGAGCCTATCCCAGCTGACTCTGATTAAGAGACAAGGTGTCATGATCGGTCCCCCGGGTCATGGCTTGATTTGTTTTGTGGAGTTTTTCCTATGTTAGTCTGTTTCCGTGCTCTAACCTCTTTCCTTTCATTTACTTTTGGTTTCCATGGACACTAATTCTCCACACCTGCCCTTGTTTTAGTAATTAGTGTTCCCACCAGCTGTTTTGGTTAATCACTCCCCTCTGTATTTGTCAGTCACCCAGCACAAGTCGCTGTTTTACTGCCTTGAATAAATAAAATAGACTCCAAACTGTCCGCTGCTCCTGCTTGTCCCTCTGCACTCGAGAGAACACAACCATGGCCGCCATGCGCCCAAAACGTAACACAAGGAACATTGTAGCCTGGTTGCCAATCAGTGCACATATAGATAAAAACATTCACAGTCTCATTTACACCTATGGACAATTTAAAGTAACATGGATCAACCCTTTGATCTCCTGACGGTGAGACCAACATGCTAACCACTAGGTCACCATACAGCATAAGTACTATGATACCAATAATGTTGATGCTGGTCTGCTTTTAACAATACTAACCTTGATAACACAAAATCTACACAACTGATTCCAGTCAAGCTGTAGATGTGTGGCATACAATCCGAGCACTTTAAAACAAACAAACATCGTACATCTGCTGTCACGTTTTTTTAGGATTTGCGTACACTTTGAATTTCTCTGCCTGCCTTTCTTCCTCTTAAAGGCCTACTGAAACCCACTACTACCGACCACGCAGTCTGATAGTTTATATATCAATGATGAAATCTTAACATTGCAACACATGCCAATACGGCCGGGTTAACTTATAAAGTGCAATTTTAAATTTCCCGGGAAACTTCCGGTTCAAAACGCCTTTGGAGGATGACGTATGCGCGTGACGTAGCCAGTTTAACAGAGGTATGGCTTCCCCATTGAAGCCAATACGAAATAGCTCTGTTTTCATTTCATAATTCCACAGTATTCTGGACATCTGTGTTGGTGAATCTGTTGCAATTTGTTCATTGCATTATGGAGAAAGAAGCTGAGCAAGCAAAGAAGAAAGTCGGTGTGAAGCGGAGAATTTTGCGAGGGAAGTCAGCAACACAACACAGTCGGTGTCTCATTGTTTACATTCCCGAAAGATGCAGTCAAGATCGAAGAACTCGGACAACAGAGACTCTTACAAGGAGGACTTTGACTTTGTTAACAGACGCAGACGCGATACCGTGAGTACGCTTCCAAAAATTTGATCGCTTGCTATAACTAGCTCGAGCTAGTAGCTAGGAGCTAGGAGCTGGGATGAATTTTTGGCATATTAAATATAAGCCTGGTTGTGTTGTGGCTAATAGAGTATATATATGTCTTGTGTTTATTTACTGTTGTAGTCATTCCCAGCTGAATATCAGGTCCCACCCGCGCGCTTCCAAACATTTGATTGCTTGCCCGTACGTGCGTGTCATGTACTAACTTTGGTTAAATATATAAGCTTTATGAACCTTGGGTTAGGTGAACGGTTCTTTGGGCTGAGTGAGTGTGTGTGTTGTGCAGGTGTTTGAATTGTATTGGCGGGTTATATATACGGGATCCCGTCCATATTACCCGCGCGAGCTATAACTAGCTCGAGCTAGTAGCTAGTAGCTAGGAGCTAGCATAACAAACACCTAGGTGTTTTTATGTGGGATTAATTTGTGGCATATTAAATATAAGCCTGGTTGTGTTGTGGCTAATAGAGTATATATATGTCTTGTGTTTATTTACTGTTGTAGTCATTCCCAGCTGAATATCAGGTCACCCCCGGCTCTCACAGCATCTTCCCTATCTGAATCGCTTCCACTCCCCACTAGTCCTTCACTTGCACTTTACTCATCCACAAATCTTTCATCATCGCTCAAATTAATGGGGAAATCGTCGCTTTCTCGGTCCGAATCTCTCTCACTTCATGCGGCCATCATTGTAAACAATAGGGAACTTTGCGTATATGTTCAATTGACTACGTCACGCTACTTCCGGTAGGGGCAAGCCTTTTTTTATCAGATACCAAAAGTTGCGATCTTTATCGTCGTTGTTCTATACTAAATCCTTTCAGCAAAAATATGGCAATATCGCGAAATGATCAAGTATGACACATAGAATAGATCTGCTATCCCCATTTAAATAAAAAAAATTCATTTCAGTAGGCCTTTAACGCTCTCTTAATTTCATATTGGACTCTATTTGAACCACATATAAACTATTGCAAAGTCGTATGGTGTAACAGTTATATTAAAAAACTGGAAATTCTTCAGAAGAAAGTCATACGTGTTATATCGTGGGCAAACTTTAATGCTCCCTTAAATCCTCTTTTTTATGGGTACAATCTTCTGAAGCTTACGGAGTGCAACAGATTCCACAGTGCTTGTATTATGTATAACGAAGTATATGGATTAAATTCTAGACCCTTCCAGTTCATTCCAGTGACCACTACTTCTCATAGATATAACACTAGAAGTAAACCTTTATTAAGAAGGAAAAATTGTCATCTAAAGTGTACAAGCTTTAGTATAGCCTGTAGAGGCCTGATGATCTGGAATGAGATTGATAGCTCTATAAAAAATCTAATCATTTAAACATTTTTTTAAAAGCGTTTTAAGCAAAATTTATTGCGATGTTATGCTGAGTACTTTTAACACACCCCTTATGGTTGAGGAATTCACATTTGTCGCAAAATTTTGGTCTTGACCTCTGTATGTATGATGAGATTATCGCAGATCTTCAAGATGCAACTTTTTAATCAAATTTGAATAATAGGATATTGAGACTGATTTGGTGGATTTAAAGATTCCTTTTTTATTTATAAATGAAATTGTAAATGGGTATTTGGTGGGTAGATTTTGAAATGTATTGTATTGTATTGTATTTTGTACATTATATGATGATGTATATATTAACTGTGGGTCCCTGTCCATAAGCTGTGTGCTTCTAGGGATGACCTTTTTGCAGAACGGGCTCTGATATTAACAAAAGAAACAATAATGAAATACAAAACTATGTCTGTCTGTAAATTAAAAAATAAAAATAGAAAAATAAATACACACGACTAAGTGTAATTTGTGACTTTTAGGTTGTTATTTTTCATCAGAGCGCGTGCAAGGCCTGATGGAAGATCCAATCCCCTCAGCTGTACACCCAGAGGACACAGTTTCAGCAGCTGAGGTGTGCTCAGCTCCGACGTTAAATTGAACAAACATGCTTTAAAGCGTCATGAGGAACTAGGTTAGAAAATCTACTCTCCCTGTTGATTTAAGTGAAAATGCCAAACACTCCGTTTGCTATTCCCTGTAGTTGCACATAGCAGTCTGTCTGGCACCGCATCAAAACAACTGACCACTCGGCCCATTTGGGGTTTCAGACTAAGAGCAGACGTGAATCACATCAAAAACAGGCAGCGATCAATCAGTTGCACAAACATATGACAACACATAAGTGGGGACACACTCACTCTGCCCAAGATCACATTGATCTCCACAGCCAACAGGAGACCATAGAGCAGCACCAGTAAGCCCGTGATGCAATAGCGCAGCTGTCTGGGGCCGATGCCGTGCTGTGTGTATTTGGCAAACTTGATGGTCTTCATGATGAAGGTCAGAACCCAGTAGATGAGGAGCACTGAGGAGAGTAAACAGGCATAAGAAATCACGCAAGACAATCATAAACATCACCAAATAATAACATTAGCAGTCTCTAATGATAAAACATTTTAATCACATTTTTTAATTTGGATTAATCATATTTATTATCAGGTTATTACTTGCTTGCATTGCATGATTTTAATGAACTTAAGAAAAAGCCAAATATTTGGACACCGATGCAATTTCATTGTCAGAATGTCATTCAGGAACATTTTTTAAATGTTTTTACTTGAGTACCCGTTATTCATTTACTAAACATTTGGATGCAGTTTTATCTTAAGTCCAGTCGGATTTATTTTGAATGAGCATCATCACTCATCTTCGCATTGCTATGCATTGACCTGGGGCCTCATGTACAAAGACTTGCATGGCGTTCCTGCTAGTTATGGATGTACGATCAAATCCAGAAAATGGTGTACGCTAGTAAAAATTCAGATGTTTGAAAGTGTTTGCATATACAAATCCAAGCACATTTTTTGTTGTATTGCAATCTACTTGAAATCGACCGCAGACGTGTGTGGCCTCGGCACGCTCAGATCATTCCCAGGCCAAGGTCCCGTATAAATTTGCAAATCCTATTGAAAGTAGCCATGCGCTGCCCAATGAGGACTAAGTAGGAGGTGCTTCTTTCTCCTGCTAAGGAAAACAGCACACAAGCAAAAAATAAATTGGTTGGGCATCAGAAAGTGAAGAAGAAAATGAATGTTTATCATGTTTGAAAAGATAATCGCCGCAACTGTCCCCTTCCTTTGCTGCAACTATCTAATCTCATGAGTTATTTTTGACAGTACCAATTAAAATATTTATTTTCCTTGACATGTTTTAAACAAAAGTAAAAAATATTTTTTAGTTTAATTTTAATTATGCAAACAACTAATTGACTGTGATTAATCATGATTAATGATTTTTTTTTGTTTTAATGCTGGGACACTTTGACAGCACAAAGTAAAAGTTTTAAAATGTTCTGACAGTAAAATTGCATGTATAAAATATATTAATTTAAATAATCAACTGTGATTAATCATGATTAATCAACTTTTAAAAGTGTGATTAATCTGATTTAAATTGTTTAACAGCACGTCTGAAAATACAAAATGAATTTACAAAAATACACAGGTCAAATTTACCTAGAAGGAGTCCATGACATTTTGGTGAGGATCTAAATACAAGGGAATGTATCGTAGCAATTATTAGTTTTAATCACTGTGGCATCAAAGGACGAAAACCCATCCTTTTAAAAATTGTTTTGACAGTTTAGCCTTGGTGAAGGTTTGCACTTCGACCAAGTGAGATTATTATTAAAGAAATGTTAAAACAACAAATCTAATTGTGGCTAGAGGCATTTTGGCATGTTCCATTTTTTACAAATAGGGGTATTTCCCAGCATGAATTAAATGTTTTTTTAAAATTATCTTCAGTTTGTAGATTAACTACAAACCAGTAAAATTATATCTGAATGTGCTCTGTAATTTAATATATAATTTTATTTAAAACAAATTCTTCACTTGTTTATATGATTGTGTTTTTTTACCATTATAATCCGTGGTAAATGTCTTTTTTATTTCTCCTTTTTGTTAGTTTTTTAAAGAAAAACATTGATGGGCCACCAATATGGTCCTCCATACCACAAAAAAACAATGTCTCTTGTGTTTTTTACAATGGTTACGGTATTAGTTTACTTAAGATATGCATACGGTTACAATATGATACATCATTTACTGTATTTCCAGTTCTTATCACGGCACGTCTGAAAAGGAGAAGGAAGAAGCAGAGCTTATTTAATCCTACCCCTTTTCTGTTTAATAGCAGCTTCTAACACATGTGTTTGTAATAAATACAGTTTTAATAAATAAATAGATTATAAAATGAAATAAATTGTGATGTTTGAAATGTTACAAAATGTTTTCGAAGTGTGGTACAGTAAGTATTCCCCTTAAAATATTTTTTTGTTTCTTCATTACTGCTCTGCATTAAGTATAAAATATATATCAGAAATAACTGCAATGACTCCAAGAATTCATTTTATTTAGATATTATTTTAAATACCTTTGTTAAAAAGTATTAATGACGGAGGCCAGCTGTAAAAAATGGGCTTTGTTGGCGTTATCATTCAGTTGTAGGAATGTCAATGATAATATTGACATACAAACGAGCTATCAGATCACATTGATATTACATCGAGTATTGCCTGGATTTTGCCCAAATGCATGGCTAATGCTTGTTGTGTGTGTGGTCACGTGTGTGATAACTTCATCCAACTGTGTCGTGCTCTGCAGAACAACGTTGTTAGCTAAGTGCTGTGGAATTATTTCCCAGCTTTGCCTTCAGATTTTATTTATAAAATAAGTGCAGGACAGTATCGCCATATCGCTAACAAACCCAAATCGAGCATTTCTCATTTGTTGTTCTAGCCATTATTATATCTAATTTTAAGGCCAACAAATGCACAGCAGCCACCTTCAGAACATTTAATGACTCTGTGTACTCTATTGCGCCAAGTTCAAGGGAAAGACCAAAGATCGTCAACTAGCTACTGCAACGCATTGCTCCCTTTGTTATAGAGAACAACCAAGGCAACATATAAATTCAATGGCAACGCCTCAGCAGTGAACGACCATCTATATTCATGCTATGCTGACCCCAGCCTTGACTACACTGCTTCTCCCAAGAGAGTGACTCTGACCAAAGACCTCCAAGCCCTCAGGCGGCTCAGGGACGTGAGAGAGCTTAACACGGTTAGTTAACACGGATTACTTTACATGTTGTCTTTTCTCTTTCTACAAAGCTTGTCTTGCATCTTTTCTGCTGGGTTATTAAAATCATCATCATTAATATCAGCCTCGGGATGACAAGAACAATCAGACAGAATTGGTTCCTGCTCATTTTCCTAATGAAAAAAGGTTATTGATGTTGCTTTTCAATCCTGATGCGGTCTCATCCCAGGGCAGCCAAGCATACAGCTGGAGATTAATTTAAGGTTTGGTCATTTGAAACCAAAAGGTCAGAATATCAACAAATTATGTAGTTAATCCTAGTTTTGCAGGACACGCCTACATCAGAGTAGAATGTACTATATCAACCTTTTTTTTATCAAGTATCACCTTTGATAAAACATGGCTCTCCAAGTACCACCATAATGACCAACATTAAAATACAGTAGCGTAGTAAGCGTAAGCATACATTAAAAAACAAAGCAGTGGTTTTATTTAACATGTACAGAGGCCAAAAGTTTGGACATACCTTCTACTCAATGCATTTTTCTTTATTTTCATGACTATTTACATTGTAGATTGTCACTGAAAGCATCAAAACTATGAATGAACACATGTGGAGATATGTACTTAACAAAAAAAGGTGAAATAACTGAAAACATATTTTGTATTCTAGTTTCTTCAAAATAGCCACCCTTTGCTCTGATTAAAGCTTTGCACACTCTCGGCATCCTCTCAATGAGCTTCAAGCACACCTGTGAAGTGAAAAGCATTTCATGTGACTCCCTCTTGAAGCTCATCGAGAGAATGCAGAGAGTGTGCGAATAAGTAATCAGAGCAAAGTGTGGCTATTTTGAAGAAACTAGACTATATAACATGTTTTCAGTTATTTCACTTTTTCTTGTTAAGTACATAACTCCACATGTGTTCATTCATAGTTTTGATGCCTTCAGTGACAATCTACAATGTAAATAGTCATGAAAATAAAGAAAACACATTGAATGAGGAGAAGGTGTGTCCAAACTTTTGGCATGTACTGTATATTTAGTATTTGTGGCCACTGTAACATTACACACAGTTTGAACAGTAACACTGTGTTTCAATATTTATTTTAGGAATTCTTTGGCGTACCACTAGATGGAACTTGCGAACTACTAGTGGTACACATACCACAGTCCGAGAACAACTGTACGTAAGTATATTCTATTAGTGGGAATTACCTAGGAGTAGTTTGGGGAAGTTGGAGGTCTCAATGTTATGATAGTAGACAATCGAGGTGATGCCCGCCATGAAGGCCAGGCCTGCAGGCATGTACAGGTGAAGATGGTTGGACTGGCTGAACCTGAACCTGCAAGTAGAAGTTAAAGAAAAAAAAAAGAGACAATACTTAGTTTTTTGGACTTTGGGGGAAACTTTTTTAAAGCATATTCTACATGTTTTAAGTTTTATTTCGGTCTTATCCTGCATGTATTACAGTGCAATATATGTCTTATTTTATATTTTTATGTCGTGGCGATTGATAAAGATTCAGCAAGCAGGACTTCTGTTACTGGGTTAAGATTGAACACTGCTAACAACAACATGGCGGCTAATCTTAGCGCTACTGTATCTTCACCGCAATGATATCAAGTTAATTTTTGGCAGAACAACATTTTTGTGAACTTAATCTTCAACTTTTAGGTTTTACTACTTACGTATTAAAAATACCAAACATTCTAGCTCCGTCCTATCTTGATTGTATTGTACCATATATCCCGGCAAAAAATCTGCAATCTAAGAACTCCGGCTTATTATTGATTCCAAGAGCCCCAAAAAAGTCTGCGGGCTATAGAGTGTTTTCTATTCGGGCTCCAGTACTCTGGAATGCCCTACCGGTAACAATTAGAGATGCTACCTAAGCATTTAAGTCCCATCTTAAAACTCATTTGTATACTCTAGCCCAGTGGTTCTCAAATGGGGGTACGCGTACCCCTGGGGGTACTTGAAGGTATGCCAAGGGGTACGTGAGATTTTTTTTTAATATTCTAAAAATAGCAACAATTCAAAAATCCTTTATAAATATATTTATTGAATAATACTTCAACAAAATATGAATGTAAGTTCATAAACTGAACATCAAATCAAGTAGGCTATTCCATTCATTACCATAAACCCAGAGTTTCCCCCATGCCATGATGGTTTGACTCTACCTGGCGGTGCCACACGGCACCAACTGTCAATCAACTATCGATGTAGAAAACAATGGAGGCTTGGTTAAAGCGTAGCAGTAATGCAGCTGAAAACAAGGAGGAACATGTGCCAAAGAAGGCCAAACCAGAGCCGGCAAAATTCAGACAGTATTCCGAAGAATATGTGTTAATGGGATTTACAGCTTCGAGTTGTAACCCCTCCAAGGCATTGTGTTTTTTCTGTGGAGAAATGTTAGCTAACAGCGGCATGAAGCCCGCACATCTTCAGCGGCATCTCTGGACAAAACACGCTTGCCATGTCGGTAAGCCACCTGATTTTTTTAAGAGAAGACTAAATGAATTCAGGTCATCTCAAGACACGATGCGGAAGGCCTCCACAACGTCAGCCAAAGCCCTGGAGGCTTCTTAGCTGGTTGTTGCTAAAGCCAAAAAGCCGTTCACTATCGCTGAAGAGCTGATACTTCCAGCCGCTGCAGTGCTGGCCGAGACAATACTGGATAAAAACGCAGCCGAGAAAATAAAGAATGTGCCTTTATCAAATGACTCTGTTTGCCGGAGAGTAGATAAAATGGGAAAAGACATTGTTGAGCAAGTTGTTGGAAAACTTAGAGACTCATTTTCCCTCCAGCTGGATGAATCCACAGATATTAGTGGAAATGCACTTTCAACTTGTAGGTTTTGTCAGATACATCGATACTGACGATATTTATGAGCACATACTTTATTGTAAAACATTAGAGGGAGAACAACAGGAGAGGACATTTTTGTGCGCCTGCCTCACAATACGAAGGTCCTGAGTAGTCGTGAGTTCAATCCCGGCCTCGGGATCTTTCTGTGTGGAGTTTGCATGTCCTCCCCGTGACTGCGTGGGTTCCCTCCGGGTACTCCGGCTTCCTCCCACCTCCAAAGACATGCACCTGGGGATAGGTTGATTGGCAACACTAAATTGGCCCTAGTGTGTGAATGTGAGTGTGAATGTTGTCTGTCTATCTGTGTTGGCCCTGCGATGAGGTGGCGACTTGTCCAGGGTGTACCCCGCCTTCCGCCCGATTGTAGCTGAGATAGGCTCCAGCGCCCCCCGCGACCCCGAAGGGAATAAGCGGTAGAAAATGGATGGATCGATGTTTATTTTAATGTATAATTCTATGGCTGGATGTAATAAGGAGTCAGAAAAAAATACAAATAAAAATACAATTAATTTTGATGGTTTTAGCAAAACATAGTAAAAATGTATTTATGTATTTAGCTAAATTTTTTAAATCAATATATATATTTATTTTTAGGTAAGATAAACATAATAATACAATTTATCTCTAGTGTGGATGATTTAGTTCTTGTCATCCTGTTGTCCTCCCGTCTCTTCCCCGAGGATGGCTCCATGAGCTGGGCAAACACCTGGAGATGCCCTACGTCAACAACACGGTCAGCGGCCCATGGGTGCGCAGCTCGTACATCGCCGCCCTCTACTTCACCCTCAGCAGCCTGACATGCGTCGGCTTTGGCAACGTGTGTGCCAACACGGACGCCGAGAAGATCTTCTCCATCTGCACCATGCTCATCGGCGGTATGTGAGTGTGGAATAACGTGATTGGGCAGGCACGCTGTTTATATTGTGGGAAAGCAGACGTGAAAAAAGGCTGTCCTCACTCAGGTCCGCATGGAGCTGGAGGGGGCGTGGCCTCCAGCTCCGGCTGAAAATCGGGAGATTTTCGGGAGAATATTTGTCCCGGGAGGTTTTCGGGAGAGGCGCTGAATTTCGGGAGTCTCCCGGAAAATTCGGGAGGGTTTGCAAGTATGGAGAGGACTGATTGCACGCGCTAAAAAAGAAAACCCCGACGTGAAGTGGACTCACTGTGTCATACACAGGGAGGCTTCGGTGTCCAGGAAAATTAGCCCTGTGCTTCATGACGTTTTAAACGACAGCGTCAACGTCATCAACTTTAAAAAGTCAAGGCCACTTAATTCACGTCTGTTTCGTCGCCTCTGTGAAAATATGGGAGCTGAACACACGCAACTGCTGCTGCACACAGAAGTGCGCTGGCTCTCCCGAGGGAAAATACTAAACCGGCTGTTGGAATTACGTTCGGAGGTACACACCTTTCTGATTGATCACCATTCCCCCCACGCCACCTTGTTCCAGGACACGGACTGGCTTGCTAAGTTATGTTATCTGGCAGATATTTTCGGCAAACTGAATGAACTGAATATGTCCCTACAGGGCAAGGACACAAACATTTTAAACCTTTATGACAAGGTGGGTGGTTTTCAGAAGAAAGCTAAGCTGTGGAAAACGGCCTGTGCTCAGGGAAATTTCACCTGCTTTCCTCAGGTGGATGATTTTCTCACAAATGAGGATGTGGACAGAGCTGTATTCAAGTCAGTCATCATGGGTCATTTGACCGACTTGATTCAAGATTTTCATTACTACTTTCCTGACATGGATGAGAAATCTGCACAGCTGGATTGGGTGAGAAATCCGTTTCTATTGTCTGAAGCAACCAGAAGCAAGCTACCTGTCACTTATCAGGAAAAACTCCTTGAAGTGTCATCTGACCGTGGCTTCCAGATGACGTTTTCCACCTCCACACTCACACAGTTCTGGGTGTTTGTGAAGCAGGAGCACCCTGACCTGGGGTAGAAAGCTTTGGAGCAGCTATTTCCCTTTGCCTCCACATATTTATGCGAGTCCTCCTTCTCTGCAATGACTGTGATCAAATCAAAGCAAAGAAACAGACTCTGCGTGGGGAAGAGCTTGATCACAGCAGTTGCCTCCCTGCGACCAAGACTGACAAAGATCCTCAGTGAAGCACAAGCTCAGGTTTCTCACTAAAATGTCTGTCAAAAAGAACTGTGAAAAGAAATGCAACAATGCAATATTCTGTGTTGACAACTAGATTTTTTGTGGACATGTTCCATAAATATTGATGTTAAAGATTTCTTTTTTTGTGAAGAAATATTTAGAATTAAGGTAATGAATCCAGATGGATCTCTATTGCAATCCCCAAAGAGGGCACTTTAAGTTGATGATTACTTCTATGTGTAGACATCTTTATTTATAATTGAATCACTTGTTATATTTTTCAACAAGTTTTTAGTTATTTTTATATCTTTTTTTCCAAATAGTTCAAGAAAGACCACTACAAATGAGCAATATTTTGCACTGCTATACAATTTAATGAATCAGAAACTGATGACATAGTGCTGTATTTTACTTCTTTATCTCTTTTTTTCAACCAAAAATGCTTTGCTCTGATTAGGGGGTACTTGAATTAAAAAAATTTCCACAGGGGGTACATCACTGAAAAAAGGTTGAGAACCACTGATGTAGATGATGCTACATATGTACAAAATAAACCACATGATGTTAGTACATCAGTCGAGGAAAATGAGCAAACTACATAAATAACATACTGTAATTTGATTTTGATTAAAAAAAAATGTATCTTCATAGATTGAAAATTAACACAAATTAATTGACTAAAGAACATTATCACATAATTTATTCAGAAAATATAAATAACAGCAAATAAAGATAGAATACCAATAACCAACAAAAAAAACAAAAAAAAAAACAACAACATTATGATTGGTAAATTTTCAGAATGTGCTTGTTTTATTTTTAAACAAAGAAAACAATCTGAAGTTGTCTTTATTTTTAAGTTATCGTGCCGTGACTTTACCAGTCCAACCCACTTTGGAGTAGATTTTTCTCCATGTGGCCCCCAATCTAAAATGAGTTTGACACCCCTGATCTATCCATTGCTGTGTCATTCTGGATGAGGTACACAATAACATTTGAAAAAAATACTTTTTTGGTATGATTTTCAAGAAAAAGCAACAAACCGTACTGAGCAGCGGTTGTTGAATACCGCTGGACACCCGGCAAGTTGCTATACATGAACTTCCTAATGTTGTGGCGCGAGAAACTAACAGAATGTTGCAAAGTTCTTGTATATTGTACATGGCACTTCCACATCACCATCAGTACAACATCTCAAACGTATACATACTACGAGTGTAAGACGTTCCTAATGTAGGACAAGGCTCAAAGAAACAGGTGAAGAGCCTTCTTGCTCACTTAAGTCAACGTCACTCTAATCTGCATGCAGTCTACGAAGTAACCACGCATGTTTTTCGACACACACCAAGTGAGCACATCAAGCTGAGACACGATTATAGGAGAAGACTTACCCGTCGGAGACGACGCCCTCTGCAATCTCACAGACGAGGACGAAGAGCAGCACGAAGGTGAGCAGCCACCGCAGGTTGTGACCAGGGAAGTGTAGCCAGGTGCTGTGGTGGATGTGCACCTTGGAACTCTGACTGCCCCAGCCTTAAAACACATGAAACAGAACAGGCAAGGTCACATAAAGCATCACTTTTTCTTAGCTCACTTGCTGGACGTTTGCACCTGAAAATACTTTTAAAAGACTAGCTAGCTTCTTATCATTTTACTTAGGAAGCTGGTTTTATAACCACGCTCATTACAGTGACCAAGCAGGAAGATCCTTGACTCCTTTATTTTCCCCCTTCGTCACAAGTAGCCCAACTGTGTGGCGTCTCAGCTCCTACCATATTATCAAGGTGGTAGGAACATCAACGTGCGATCTCATTAATGTAGGCTCATGCTGACATTAATATATCCGGCAGAATAGACTTTTTAATACTCATTTAAAGTACTTTGTATGGAAATAGTGGTTGTAAAACCACGAGTAAGCTCTTTAGAGTCTATAAAGCAATGATCCCCAACCACTGTGTCACAGGAAATCATAATTATCCAATTTCATTTTGATTGGCTGTATAATTGTTTTTTATTGACTACATATATTGTATCGAGGCAGAACAATAAATGTGCTTCCACAAGGTAGGGGACAACGGGGATGTTTGTCACAATGTTATTTTATGGGAAAATACTTTAAAATATACACACAACCATAAAAGCAAAACTACATTTGAAAGCTGAATAGCATCAACAAATTGACAAATAAATAACTTGGTGCATCTTATCACATGCTGAGCAAGGAACTTGAACAGGAAAAACATCGTTAGGCCAGCCTACTGATTTATGTGATATGTATGAACAGGGTCGTAGCACCAGATTCTGGGACCCCATACAAAAGACTCCTAAAGGGCCCCCCATCCCACCCTAAACCCGACATTGCCGCCCCATAAACACAAACTTGGCATCTTTACATGAATTTAAAAAAACAAATGATTGCATGGATTTGGTTAAAACCAGCTGTCTAAAACATATGGAAAAAAAAAACTTAGGTTTTTGACTTTTGAAAGATGGGATCACAATTTCTAGAACAAGTCAATATAAAGTGCCAACAGATTAAAAGTGGCCAGAATATTCATTTAAATAATCATAGAACCTCATTAATCGCTTAAATCTGTCAAGTTTTCTTTTACTTCAGTGTGTAAAGTATATATTCACTGATACTCATAGAGTCATACTCAGTGGGTAATACAAATCATAATAAGAATCAATATTATTTTTGTTATTAATATGATCGTATTATTATTGGGGGTTAAGTCTCTCCTGTCACCTCTGTTTTTAACTTTAATGAAGGGTCCTTAAAGGCACCACCGTTATGAGATGCAAAGTGATGTATATAACATACTCCTATTCTGTCACAGATCCATTCATTACATTTTATTTTATTGTATCACTTTATCGTCGTTCCAAAATGTTGGTGCTGTGTGTGAATGCTTAAAGATGAGCTTTAGTGACGTTATTTGGAGGGGGGGTCACCACATCTGCGGTTCCTTCCAAGGTTTGTCATTGTCATTCCAATGGGTTAAGTTTTTTCTTGCCCTGATGTGGGATCTGAGCAGAGGATGTCGTTGTGGCTTGTGCAGCCCTTTGAGACACTTTTGATTTAGGGCTATATAAGTAAACATTGATTGATTGATTGATTGATATTGTGTTAAATGAAGCGTTCTATGCTAGGTTTGCCACATCAAGGGGTAACCAACTATTTTGCATTTTTTAATAGGGTGTATTTAGGTAGTTAAACATGTTCAATTTGGTTCAAGCAACCTCATTATTTAACTTTGTTAGGTATATTTATTTTATCTTAACATTTTTTATTTCACTTTTTATGACTTACATATTTGAATGAAATACTTCAAACTTTGCTTGGAGGCCTCCCCACTTATCGCTCTACTTTAACGCCCATGTTTATAAATATATGAATATATGTGACAACCAGCCCCAAAAAGAAAATGATGACCAACTCCAAATGGAATTGCTTGCTAGCATCAAGGTTAACAACTGTGTCAAATTGGTCAGCAGACTAATAACAATCTAAACAAGCTCTTCCTTCACACTTTTTAAGGGGAACAATTTTAGCCGTTTTACTCCATTTAAGTAAATTCTGTAAATTTGGTGACAACCAACCTATGTGAGAGCTATCCCTGTTGTCCATTATTCTTTGTATTCACCTCTTGCCAAAATTATTGGTGATTATTCTAATTTAAAATGTGTGCCTTGACAAGTGGCAGTTTCAGATATGGGTCACTTGGGTCAACTGGCAGAAATTCTCTCAGTTTTTAAATTCATTTGTGTTCATAAGTGGATGAAACCAAACCAATGAGAGAAAATGAGAGATTATCACTCAAAGTGGACATCAATGTGAACAAGGAAGTGAGGACACATTTAAGACTCAGAATTGACCAGTTATAATAACAAAGGGAATTTGACTTGGTAGACTGTGCTTTCTTTGTACAATGTAAAAAATATCCATCCATCCATTTTCTACCCCTAGTCCCTCTCAATAGATATTAAAAAATACCTAAATACAAACAAGTACTTAAATAACAAATGTGTGCAAGGTTAATGAGATAATAGTGCAGTGGTTAAAAAAGCAAAAGGATGATGACGTCAACATGAGTTAGTACATTCACAGTGACAGATTAGTTCCAGGGTTATTTCACAGCAACAGGTCTGACACTTTGTGACTGTTTAGCATTCATCAGAGTGAAAGCCTGGGGAAGAAATCTTCTTATCACGAATTGTTTTGGCGTACAGTAATTTGTAACGCTGGCACAGTTTCTGACCAGGTTGTGATGTGTTTGCAGTGATGCTACCTGCCCGTTTCCTAACCATGGACTATGTATAAGTCCTGGTTGGGGGAAGGTTGACACCAATTATCTTATCTGCAGTCCTGATTGTCCGTTGCAGTTTGTGTCTTTCCAGCTTGGTTGCAGATCCAAACCAAAGAGATGGAGGTGCACAGGATTGACTGAATGATGGAAAGGGAAAACAAGATCAGCAGCTCCTGGGGCAGGTTGAAATTCGTAGGCTGACACAGGAAGTACATCCTTTGTTGCGCCTTTTTCCTGATTGTGTCTACGTGGGAGGTCCACTTCAGGTCCCGTGAGATTGTTGATCCCAGGAACCTAAAAGAGGCCACAGAAGACCCTGTGCTGTTGGGGGAAGTGCTTCTTCTGAAGTCCACTGTCATCTCCATAGTCTTTAGCGGGTTCAGGTCCAGATGGTTCTGACTGCACCAGAGAGACAACTTTTCCACCTCCCGTCTGTAGGCAGACTCGTAGCCGTCCTGGATGAGACTGATGACAGTGGTGTCGTCTGCGAACTTGAAGATCTTCACAGAAGGGTCCCCTGAGGTGCAATCATTGGTGTAGAGGGGGCGCCGGTGCTGATTGTCCGGGTGCTTGGTGTGATGCTCCCCAGCCTTACCTGCTGCCTCCTGTCAGTCAGGAAGTTGGTGTTCCACTAACAGGTGGAGGCCGGCACTCGGAGCCAGGTGAGTTTACAGTGCAGGATATCTGGGATGATGGTGTTGAATGCATAGCTGAAGACCACGAACAGGATCCTAGTGTAAGTCCCTGGGGAGTCGAGGTGATGCAGGATGTGGTTTAGTCCCATGTTGACTGCATCCTCTACCGACCTCTTGGCCCGGAGGTTTGCAGGGGATCCAGAAGGGGACCTCTGGTGTCATTCAGGTAGCTTAACACCAGTCTCTTAAAGGACTTCATGACCACAGACGTCAGGACTACATGTCAGTGATGAGTTGAAGATCTGCGTAAAGATGGGGGCAAGTTGCCACAGCATAGGCTCTCAGGCAGGAGAGCTCCTGGAGCCTTTCTGATTTTTTGTTTCTGGAAGAGCACACATCCTTTTCATAGACAATGCAGGTGGGGGTCAGAGGAGAAGGTAGAAGGTAGAAGGGGTTGCTGGAGGAGCAGGTAGGGTGCAGTCTAAGTGTTGGGGTGATGTTGATGGGCTAGGCAATGGATGTGAAAACCTGCAATATTAGCTGTTCAGGTCCTTAGCTATAGTCTATTGTTACTTGCAGAGTGGGGTGTGGGGTTTTTGTGGCTAGTGACCTCTCACAGGCTTTTCCAAGCTGCTGAGGGACCGTTAGCTGAGACCAAATTAACTACATTTTTGCATCATAAAGGTATACATAACTTTGGCTTTGTCTCATAACACGTACCTATGGTGCGTTCAAGGACAGACAAATAAGGTGTGGAATCTTTATAAAAGAAAGACACAAACAAAATAAACTGTGACAAGGGGGTCTCGCCCAGGGCCCCGTTGAGGCTAGAGCCGCCACTGTCCTTAGCTCAATTCAGGTTGAGGAACACTGCTGGAAAACAAAGTGTACAAATAAGACTCCTGTTTCGAGGATATCTGTCAGCGCACTCAAGGTAAACACCTCCGTTGTAGCCCCCGGAGGTCAGTAAAGTATGAGTAAGAACACATTTCAGGAAAATAAATAAAAGAGGAATAATGTGTTTCTTTCAGCGATAGTTTGTCTTCCACTTCGGTCTGCTTGCTTGCTTGAATTAGCTGCCTTTTTCCACGTCTTCGGAGGACAAATTTCCTGCTAAATGATGACTTATAGGATCCAGAGGCTGCAAATGAGAAATAACCATACAAATGTGTTGTGAGTGCATGTTATGTAACTGTTGTGGTTATGGTTATGGTGTTAGATTATTCCAAACATGCATACAATTACAATGTGATACATCATATAATTACAGTTTCTCATTACAGCTTGTCCGAAAAGGAGTAAGAAGAAGCAGAGCTTATTTAATCCTACCCCTTTTCATATCATAGCAATTACTAACACATTTGTGACTTCTCATGCTGTAACAACTTAACCCTAAACAGTGAATAAATAACTAAATAATTAAATAAATAGACAAATGAGTAAGTAATTAATTATTAAATACATAAATAAGAATCAATATATTTTTCATAGATAAAAAGCTAATTAATTTATGGTTCACATTATTAGATGAATACGATTTTCTCCTTTTCAAATAAGGTTCAATATGTTTATCAGGATGCTTTTACTTTGTAAACGTTTTGAGTTTGAACAGTTTCTTAAACTGGATCATATTAATACATGGTTTGACTTCTTTGCTTAATCCATTCCATCCATTAATTTAATTCCACATACTGATATGCTAAAGGTTTTAAGTGTTGTACGTGCATTCTGATGTTTTAAATTAGATTTTTCTCTAAGGTTATATTTCTCCTTTTTCGTTGAGAAGAATTGTGGTACATTCTTGGGTAACATGTTATAGTTTGCTTTGTGCGTAATTTTAGCTGTTTGCTAATGCA